>NC_047055.1:77224614-77524614 GCF_011762595.2 Tursiops truncatus | reverse complement strand
TCATTGCTAGCAGACCTGCCTTATAAAAAACACTAAAAGAAGTTATTCAAGATGAAAGAAAGTGCCCCCTGATGGTGATTTGATCCCACAAGAAAAAAACACAGAGCACTGGTAAAGGTAATTATATGATTATAAATGATAATAAAGTATACATTTTTCTCCTTTAACTAATTTAATTGTATGAAACAACATGATATTATTCAATTGTTGGGAATATAACATATAGAAATATAATAAATTTGACAATAACGTCACCAGAAAGGTAGTCAAGAACAAGCTGTATTGAAGTAAGGAAATGACACCAGATGGTAATTTAATCTATAGGAAAAAATGAAGTGAACCAGAATGGTAGTAGGAAGCTTAATATAACAAATTCTATAAACATATACTTGGCTCTCTTTTATTTTTTCTGTTTTTTAAGCAATATAAATTATATAAGGTATAAATATAATAATGGGTTGTTGGGTTTGTAACATATATAGATGTAGTATGTAAAATAACAATAGCACAGAAGGGGATATGGGTGAAGTGTCTATATCTCACAGGAATTAAATTAGTAAAAATGGATTATGGTAAATTAAGATGTATATGGTAAGCTCTAGAGTAACAAATGGGAAAGTTAACTCAAAAATAGTGAAAAATTCATAAAAGTAATTAAAATGTTATACTAGAAAATATCCATTTAATGTAAAAGAAAGCATCAAAGGACAAACAGAGGGGAAAGAAACAAGACATACAGAAAACAAAAAGTAAAGTGATAGGTGTAAATCCAACTACACCAATAAAATTAAATATGAATGGTTTAAACAATCCACTCAAAAGTCAGAGATTGTCAGATTGTATTAAAAATAAGATTCAAGTAAATGCTGCCTAGAGAGCGTACATATACTTTAGATTCAAAGTTATAAATTAATTAAAAATAGAAGAATGGGGACTTCCCTGGTAGTGCAGTGGCTAAGAATCTGCCTGCCAGTGCAGGGGACATGGGTTCAATCACTGGTCCAGGAAGATCCCACATGCCACGGAGCAACTAAGCCCATGCACCACAACTACTGAGCCTGCACTCTAGAGCCTGTGTGCCACAACAACTGAGCCCATGCACCACAACTACTGAAGCCCACGTGCTCTAGGGCCCGTGTGCCACAACTACTGAGCCTGCGTGCTGCAACTACTGAAGCCCATGCGCATAGAGCCTGTGCTCCGCAACAAGAGAAGCCATCACAATGAGAAGCCCACGCACCACAACAAAGAGTAGCCCCCACTCGCCACAACTAGAGAAAGCCCACGTGCAGCAATGAAGATGCAATGCAGCCAAAAATTTTTTTAATAAATAATTAAATAATTAAAAAGCAATGACAAAATTAAAAAAAATAAAAGAATGGAAAACAATATATCATGCAAATAGCAACCAAAGAAAGTTTAAGTGGCTATATTAATATCAAACAAAATAAACTTTAGAACAAAAAATTTACATTGCTAGAGATAAACATGGATATTATATAACAATAAAAGGGCCAATCCATCAGGAAGACATAATTATAAACCATCTGTGTACCTAAAAAAAGGGCCCCTAAATACATGAAGCAAAATCTGACAGAATTAAAGGGAGAAATAGACAATTCATCAATAATAGCCAACCTCAATACCCCATTTTCAATAATTATTAAAACAACTAGGCAGAAGATCAACAAGGATATAGAAGGATAGAGAATAATTGAACAAAACTATAAACCAAATAAACCTTAACAGGCAGAATATACATTCTTCTCAAGAGTACACGGGACATCTCTAGGTTAGACTATATATTAGGCCATAAAATAAGCCTCAATAAATTTAAAAGGACATGTATCATACAAAGTATGTTCTCTGACTACAATGGAATGAAATTAGAAATCAATAGAGAAGTAAATTTGGGAAAGGCACAAATATGTGGACATTAAAAATACACTTCTTTTAACCCATGGGGCAATAAAGAAATCACAACGGAAATTACAGAATTTTGAAATGTATAAAAATGAAAACACAGCATATCAAAACTTATGGGATGCAGCTAAAACAATGCTTAGAGGGAAATTTATAGCTGTAAGTGCCTACATTAAAAAAGATCTCAAATCAATAACCTTCTACCTTAAGACACTAGAAACAGAAGAGTAAACTAAACCCAAAGCAAGCAGAAGAAAGGAAACAGTAAAAATTAGAATGGAGATTAATGAGGTAGTGAATAGAGAAAATCAAAGGAGAATAAACAATAGAGAAAATCAATAAAACCAAAAGTTGGTTATTTGAAAAGATCTAAAAAATTGAGAACCTTTAGCTAGACTAACAACGCAAAACAAAGACAATAATCAAATTAGTAGAATCTGGAAAGAAATGAGGGACACCACTACTGACCTTATAGAAATGAAAAATAGAATTTCTAGAGATTAAAAATATATCTAAAATGAAAATACTGGATGGGACTAACAAGAGATTAGACACTGCAGGAAAAGATATATAAACTAAAAGACTAAGCAATAAAAACCATCCAAATAAAGCACAGAAAGAAAAATGACTAAAAATAAAAGAAATGAACAGATCATGGGGCTCCCAGAAGGAGATAAAGGCAGAAAAAACAATGGCCAAAAATTTAGCAATTTACTAAAAATGATAAGCTTTAAAATTCAAGAAGGTCAATAAATCTCAAGCAGGCTGAAACACAAAGAGAACCACACTAACGCATCCATAATCTAAGTCCTTTAAACTAGTGATAAAGAAAAAAATGCTAAAAAGCATCCAAATTAAAGGCATATTATATAGAGGAAGAAATGTAAGAATGATCACAGACATCTCATCAGAAACTACACTATTTAGAAGAAAGTAGAGTGACATCTCTAAAGAGATGAAAGAAAAATCTGTCAACCTGGAATTTTTTACCCAGTGAAACTGTCTTTCAAAATTGAGTGCTAAATAAAGACTTTTTCAGGCAAACAAAAGCTGAGAGAATCCATCACCAGCAGATCTACACTATAAGAAATTTTAAATGAAGATTTTCAGGCAAAGAAAAATGATACCAGAAGCAAACTTCGATTTATATAAAGGAATAGAGTGCCATAGGCTTTCCCTGGTGGCGCAGTGGTTGAGAGTCCGCCTGCTCATGCAGGGGACATGGGTTCGTGCCCCGGTCTGGGAAGATCCCACATGCTGTGGAGTGGCTAGGCCTGTGAGCCATGGCCGCTGAGCCTGCGCGTCTGGAGCCTGTGCTCCGCAACGGGAGAGGCCACAACAGTGAGAGGCCCACGTACTGCCAAAAAAAAAAAAGAAAAAAAAAAAGAATGCCATAAATGGTAAATATAAAAGACATTTTATCATTCAAAAAAGAAAACTCCTTAAAAGATAAATGACTGTTTAAAGCAAAAATAATAACAATGCATTGCAAGGTTTATAGCACACATAGACGTAAAATGTATGTATAACAACAATAGCACAAAGGATGGGAGGGGCAAAATAAGAGTATATATTTGTACGGTTCTTACACTATATGTGAAGTAACAATATTATTTTGAGGAAGACTGTAATAAGTGCAACCATCAAAAACAAAGACATATAGCTAATAAGCCAAGAGTAGAGATAAGTGAACTCATAAAAATTCAACTCCTCCAAAAGAAGGCAGGAAGAGAAGGAAAAAGGAATTAGAGAACAGATGGAACAAAATGGAATCCAAATAGCAAAATCGTAGATTCAAACCCAAATATAGCCACAATTACAAATATAGCTAAAAATTATCTAAACATTCAAATTAAAAGCCTTATATTGTCAGGTTGGATTTAAAAAGCACAAGCAAACTATTTGCTGCTTGAAATATAAATAGTTTACAAATGAAAGGACAAGTTCCAGTTGGAGCTCAAATGAAGTAAGCTCACTATAGCCTATCTCTCCTGTTAATACTACTAAAAATGATGGACAAAACACAAAAATTAAGTGCCTGAAGACTGAAAAGTAACCAAAAGCAGGTAGATTGTGAAAGGGAGTTAAAACTTAGAGAAGTAGCCTGCATCAAAGTGATGTCCCATATTTTTTTTCTCCTGCAGATTTTCTGAGGGTGGATCCCAGTTGTGGAACTGCACAGCAGAGCAGTGGCATGATTGGTGAAAGTTCCAGTAGGAATCCTGTATTACAGGGCAGAGTAACCGAAAAAAGGACTACTAGGAGCCAAAGAGTGTGGGGGTAATTCTGTTGGGTTTTTGTTTGGTTTTTTTCTAGCAGTTTGCTCAGTCGTGGAGTTGTTTGACAGTGGTGACTTGTGTGAACAGCTAAAAAGCCAAGAGACACCATGTCTTTCTGGCCAGAGGAACCAGGAAAGAGGGTATCTGTTGCCTCAGGAATGGGCTAATGAAGGATATTCTATACAGGACAGAGCTGGAGAAAAGAATCCTCTAATTCTGCGAATGAACCCACACGAGTCCTGTACTCATCTTTAAGCTGTGCATGTGCAGGAAAGACCCAAAGGATCACAACGAAAGCTTTCAAGAATGAACTAAGATATAAACTACCACCCAACACTCAGACAAACACCTGAGGGGCACAAGCATGGAACAGAAATAAAACAGTAAACTAATGACTTGGAAAACTAAACTGAAATTAGAACTCCAATCCACAGAAGGCAGGACAGAACTCGTGGTCTGAACCTATCCTGGTTAAGTATCTTCCAAAAATTCATCTAGAGGATTATAGTGTGACCCACCGTTTATACAATATAACATTCACAATGTTTAGGATACAATCCAAAATTACTCAACATACAAAGAACCAGGAAATGTGACCAATTCCCAAGGGAAAAGCCAATCAAAAGATACCATACCCTATATGATCCAGATGTTGGAATTATCAAACACTTGAAAGCAGCTTATGGGAAACAGATCCTAAGATGACCTCCCAATCATTTCTTGCCTCATGGTAGCCATGGCTTTACGTAATCCTCTCCCCTTGAGTCCAGGCAGGATCTGTGACTTGATTCTAAGCAATAGAATATGGCAAAGGTGATGGGACACTACTCCCTCAATTCTATAGCAAAAGTAATGAGATATCACTTCGGTGACTATGTTGTGTTATCTAAGACTCTATCTTAGCAGACTACAGAGAGAGATTCTTTGCTAGCCTTGAAGATGCAAGTTGTTATGATGTGAACTACCTATGGAGAGGGCCATGTGGGAGAGAACTGAAGACTGCAAGGAGCTGAATTCTGCCAACAACCATGTAACTTGGAAGAGGACCCCAAACTCCAAATGAGAATGTAGCTCAGGTGACACCTTGATTACAGCCTTGTGAGACCATGAACAGCTAGGCCATGCCCAGACTGCTGATCCACAAAAACTGGGAGTGCATGTTGTTTTAAGCTGCTAAGTGTGTGGCAATTTGTTATGAAGCAATAGAAAACTAATATACAGCTATTAAAATTATGCTCCAAGCAGTAAAGGTAAATACACTTTAAATGAATAGAAAGATAGCAGTTTCAGCAGAAAAAATTTGAAACTATAAGAAAAAGATGCAAATTCTAGAACTGAATAATATAAGATCTCAAATTTTTAAAAATTGACTGAATGGACTCAATAGTACAATGCAAATGACAGAGAAGTCAGTGAACTTTTAGATCAACAGAAATTATCCAGTAAGAGAGACAGAGAGGAAAAAATGTAGAGAAAAAATTAACAAATGCTCAGAGACCTGTGGAACAACATCTAAAGTTCTAACATTCATGTCATTGGAATCTCAGAAGACGAAGAGAAAGAAATGGGTATAGAAAATATATTTGAAGAAATAATGATTGAAAACTTCTCAGATTTGGTGAAGGCATGTTTATAAGATTCAAGAAGTTCAGCTAACACAAACAAAATAAACTCAAAGAAAACTATGCCTAGGCACATCATAACCAAAATGCTGAATAAAAAGACTTTAAAAAAATCTTGAAATCAGTTTTCTTAAATTACATATTACATACAGGAGAAGAAAGATTCAAAAAACCACGGATTTCTCACAAAAAAACCCATGGGGGTCAGAAGACCATAGAAAATCATATTTAACATACTAAACAAATAGAACTGTGAACCAAGACTTCTATGTACAGTGAAATAATCTTCAAAAATAAAGGTGAAATAAAGACATTTTCATATGAGTGAAAACTAAGAGAATTCATCATCACCAGCGGATCTGCTCTAAAGGAAATTCTTCTAGGTGACAGAAAATGGTATTAGAGGGAATTTTAGCTCTTCAAGAGTGATAGAATAGCAACAGAAATAGTAAATACCTGATAACTATTAAAACTTACACTCAAGTTCTTTAATCTGTAAGACTATTAGAAGCAAACTCATAATATGGCGTGTGGAATTTTCAGAGTATGGAAATGTAATATATATAACAATGATAAAGGTAAAGTGGAACAGGGTAAACAAATACATATGGTTGTAAGGCATCTATATTATACCTGAAGGGGTACAATATTAACTCAAAGTAGACAATGCAATATTAGCTATGTGAATTGTCAATCATATAACAAGCACCAAAATACAAATATAAGATAAAACAAAAACACCAACAGATAAATTAAAATGGACTATTAAAAACACTCTAATATTCCAAAAGAAAGCAGAAAATGGGAAACAAAGGAACAAAGAATAAGGGGGAAATCAGAAAACAAATAATAAATGTAGAAATCCAGCCATACCAGTAATTACATTGAATATAAATTGTCTAAATATACCTAACAAAAGACAGAGATTGCCAAACTGGTTTAAGAAAAATACATGTTGCCTCAAGAAACCCACTTTAAATGTAAAGATATATTTAAGTTAAAAACGAAAAGAAGGAAAATTATATACCATGTAAACTCTAATTCAAATAAAGCTGAAATAGCTATATTAAAATAAGACAAAGTGGACTTCAGAAGAAGGAATATTACCAGGGATAAATAAAGACATTATGTAGTGATAAAATGATCAATTCATCAAGAAGTCATAACAATCCTGAATACGTATGCAGTTAACAACAGAGCTTCAGAGTACATGAAGCAAAAAGTGATAAAACTGAAAAGGATAAATAGGGGAAATGAGAATTATACTGGGAGATTTTAACACTCTTTTCTCAGCAATCAATAAAACACGTAGACAGAAAATCAGTAAGGATGTAGAACTGCTCAACTCTATTAACCAATTTTACCTAACTGACATTTATAGAACACTCTACCCAGCAAGACCAGGTTACACAATCTTTTTACAAGTGCACAAGAAGTATGCACCAAGTTAGACCACATTCTGGTCCCTAAAACAAACCTCAAAAAGTTTATTTTTTAAAATCGTGGTTAAAAAAAAACACACACACAACATAAATGTTAAATCTTAACCATCTTTAAGTGTATAGCTGTGTACTATTAAGTATGTTCACAAGGATGTGCAACAGATCTACAGAACTTTTTCATCTTACAAATCTGAAACTCTCCATTTATACCCATTAAACAACAACTCCCCTTTTTTTCCTCCCCCCCAGCCCCTGGTAATCACTATTGTATTTTCTGTTTTTAGAAATTTGACTACTTTAGATACACTTTATAAGTGGAATCATACAGTATTTGCCCTTTTATGACTGGCTTATTCCACTTAGTATAATGTCCTTAAGGTCCATCAATCCTGTAGCAGGTGACAGTAAGATTTCCTTGCTTTTTTTTTAAAGATGCTGGCTCAGCTAAATGGATTTGTAGTTATATTACATGATCCAGATTCCAAACACATTTGAGCAATGAGTCCAAATCAATGAGATTATTAATGAATGTAATAATACATTAATCAATGTAAATTCCCATGTTTACATTTCAACAATAACACCACCAACACCACTACCAACAATAACTATAACAAGAGCTGCCTTTATTGGACACTTACTCTGTACTAGGTCCTCTGCTAATAATTTTATATGCTCAATTCCCTCAACACTTCTATAAAATAGGTACTTGATTATTAGGAACTCTATTTTATAAACATGAAAACCAAAGCTTACAGAGTAATATCTTCAGTGTCATACAGATGATAAATACCTGCATTGAGATTCAAATCTAGCTGGTCTGCTTCCAATGCTAATGCTAATGCTAATGCTTCTCAGAAAATCAGTTGAACAAATGAATACAGCATGATGAAATCCTCAGGTAACTGCAGCTCTAAGACGTTCAGCTTATCACCATTTTACCATAAGCATAGGGGCTATAAAGCCAACACAATCTTATGTGCCATGGGGTTTTCCTTAGTTTTTAGGCTGAATGATAGTCCACTGTACGTATATACCAAATTTTGTTTATCCATTTATCCATCAATGGAAATCTGGGTAGCTTCCACCTGTTAGCTATTGTGAATAGTGCTGCTATGAACATGGGTGTTTAAATATCTCTTCAAGACCCTGCTTTCGATTCTTTTCACTATATATGGAAAAGGGACAATACTGGATCTTATGGTAGTTCTATTTTCAATTTTCTGAGGAAACTCCATGCTGTTTTCCATAGTGGTTGCACTGTTTTCCATAGTGGTTGCACTATTTTACAATACCACCAACAGTGCACAAGCATTCCAATTTCTCCACAGCTTCACCAATACTTACTATTTTTTTTATAGTAGCCATTCTAACAGGTGTGACAAAATGTTTTTCAGGAAATGAAATCATATACAGGATGTTCACTAACCACAATGGAATTAAACAGAAATTAATAACATAACGATATGCAGGAAACATCCTCAAAATGTCTGCCTGGAAATCAAACAAACATCTAAATAATCCATGAGACAAAGGAGAATTCTCAAAGAACTTTTAAAATATTTTGAACTTAATAAAAATTCAACATATCAAAATTTATGGGATGTAGTTAAAAATAGTGTGGACAGGGAAAATTACATCATTAAATGCTTATGTTAGAAGAGAACAAAAGACTAAACTTAGTAATCTAAGCTCGCAACATAAATCACTAGAGAAAGCAAATTAAACCCAAGGCAAGAAGAAGAAACAATATAAATAGGAGAAGAAATCAATGAAATGGTCTGTTTATTTTCTGTTTTTAATCAAACCAAAAGGTGGTCCTTTCAAAAGATCAATAAAATTGATAAACTTATAGCCAGACACACCAAGGGAACAAGAGAGAAGACACAAATTACCAATATTAGAAATAAAAGGGGGGCATCACTATTGACCCCACAAACATTAAAAAGATAATAAAGGAATACTACAAATAACTCTATGCATATAAATTTGACAACTTAGACAAAGTGGACCAATTCCTTGAAAAACATAAATTATTAAAGCTCACTGAAGAAAAATAGATAACCCAAAGAGTTGAACATGTACTTTAAAAATTGATTTATTCTTAAAAATCTTTCAACAAGAAATATCTCCAAACCCAGATGTTTTTCACTCGTGAATCCTACCAAACATTTAAGGAAGAAATAATACCAATTTCACACAAACTTCCAGGAAATACAAGAGAAGGGACAACTTCTCAACTCATTTTATATGAGGCTAGTATTATCCTAATACCAAAGCCAAAAAAAAATTACAAGAAAGTAAATACAGAAAAATAATCTCTTATGAACATAGATATAAAAATATTCAATAAAATATTTTAAAATTCATCAACATAATTCATCATAGCAACAAAATAAAGGAAAAGCAGATGATCTTGCCAATAGATACAAAAGATTTTTGACAAAACTCAACATCTATTCTTGATAAAAATCTTTAAGCAAACTAGGAGTAGAAGAAAACTTCTTCAGCTTGATAGAGCATTTATATAAGAATCTAGAGATACCAAGATACTTAAGTGATTTAATGTTTTCTTCATAACACCAAGACCAGCATAGGATTTTAAAAGCAAGAAGATAATGCTACCACTTCTACTCACACCTTAGCAGACATTTCATAGTAGTAATACGCTTGCTGTCTCAAACCTCAGAAGCTCATTCTTACAGCCTTGTCTTGGTAAATGACACTGCCTCTGTCTGAAAGGCCCTTTCTTCTCTTTTCAACTAAGTCATACCCCCTCATGCTTGAACACCTTCCTCAAGACTTCTCTCCTGGGCTTCCCTGGTGGTGCAGTGGTTAAGAATCCACCTGCCAATGCAGGGGACACAGGTTCAAACCCCAGTCCAAGAAGATCCCACATTCTGCGGAGGAACGAAGCCAATGTGCCACAACTACTGAGCCTGCGCACCACAACTACTGAAGCCCGCATGCCTAAAGCCCATGTTCCGCAACAAGAGAAGGCACCGCAATGAGAAGCCCATGTACCACAACAAAGAGTAGCCCAAGCTTGCCGCAACTAGAGAAAGCCTGCGTGCAGCAATGAAGACCTAATGCAGCCAAAAATAAATAAAATAAATAAATTTAAGAAAAAAGAACACAATTACAAACCTTTTTTTTTTTGTGGTACACGGGCCTCTCACTGTTGTGGCCTCTCCCGTTTTGGAACACAGGCTCCGGACGTGCAAGATCAGTGGCCATGGCTCACGAGCCCAGCCGCTCCGCGGCATGTGGGATCTTCCCGGACCGGGGTACGAACCCGTGTCCCCTGCATCAGCAGGCGGACTCTCAACCATTGCACCACCAGGGAAGCCCTACAAATCTTTATTTAAAAAAAAAAACAACTCATCTCCGCCAGGATGGATTCACTGATTGATTAATTAACTTGCTCATTCAGAACTGTTTATCGGAGATTGGTTCAAGATGGCAGAGTAGAAGGACGTGCACTCACACCCTCTTGCAAGAGCACTGGAATCACAACTAACTGCTGAACAATCATCGACAGGAAGACATTGGAACTCACCAAAAAAGATACCCCCATCCAAAGACAGGAGAAGCAGCAATGAGATGGTAGGAGGGGCGCAAAAACAATAAAATCAAATCACATCACTGCTGGGTGGGTGACTCACAAACTGGAGAACACTTATACCACAGAAGTCCACCCACTGGAGTGAACGTTCTGAGCCCCATGTCAGGCTTCCTAACCTGGGGGTCCAGCAATGGGAGGAGGAATTCCTAAAGAATCTGACTTTGAAGGCTAGTGGGATTTGATTACAGGACCTCAACAGGACTGGGGGAAACAGAGACTCCACTCTTGGAGGTCACACACAAAGCAGTGTGCACACTGGGACCCAGGGGAAGGAGCAGTGACCCCATACGAGACTGAACCAGACCTACCTGCTAATATTGGTGGGTCTCCTGCAGAGGTGGAGGGTGGCTGTGGCTCATCCTGGGAATAAGGACACTGGCAGCAGAAGTTCTGGGAAGTACTCCTTGGTGTGAACCCTCCCAGAGTT
Organism: Tursiops truncatus; assembly: GCF_011762595.2. Taxonomy (NCBI): domain Eukaryota; kingdom Metazoa; phylum Chordata; class Mammalia; order Artiodactyla; family Delphinidae; genus Tursiops; species Tursiops truncatus. Next base: position 77,513,296 of record NC_047055.1, on the reverse strand, counting down.
GATATTAGCCCCGCCAAAGAGCCAGGTAGGCTCCAGTGCTGGGTTACCTCAGGCCAAACAACCAACAGGGAAGGAACCCAGACCCACCCCTCAGCAGACAAGCAGATTAAAGTTTTACTGAGCCCTGCCCACCAGAGCAACACCCAGCTCTATCCACCACCAGTCCCTCCCATCAGAAAGCTTGCACAAGCCTCTTAGATAGCACCATCCACCAGACGGCAGACAGCACAATTAAGAATAACAATTCTGCAGCCATGGAAGGAAAACCACATTCACAGAAAGATAGACAAGATGAAAAGGCAGAGGACTTTGTACCAGATGAAGGAACAAGATAAAGCCCCAGAAAAACAACTACATGAAGTGGAGATAGGCAACCTTCCAGAAAAAGAATTCAGAATAATGATAGTGAAGATGATCCATGACCTCAGAAAAAGAATGGAGGCAAAGATCGAGAAGATACAAGAAATGTTTAACACAGACCTAGAAGAATTAAAGAACAAACACCTAGAAGAATTAAAGAACAAACAGAGATGAATAAAACAATAACTGAACTGAAAAATACACTAGAAGGAATCAATAGCAGAATAACTGAGGCAGAAGAACGGATAAGCGACCTGGAAGACAGAATGGTGGAATACACTGCCGAGGAACAGAATAAAGAAACAAGAATGAAAAGAAATGAAGACAGTCTAAGAGACCTATGGGACAACATTAAACGCAACAACATTAGCATTATAGGGTTCCCAGAAAGAGAAGAGAGAGAGAAAGGACCCAAGAAAGTATTTGAGGAGATTAGGAAGACCATAGAGTCCCAGGCAGGATAAACCCAAGGAGAAACACGCTGAAACACATAGTAATCAAATTGAAAAAAAATTAAAGACAAACTATTCAAAGCAACGAGGGAAAAACGACAAATAACATACAAGGGAACACCCATAAGGCTAACAGCTGATTTCTTAGCAGAAGCTCTACAAGCCAGAAGGGAGTGGCACAATATGTTTAAAGTGATGAAAGGGAAGAACCTATAGCCAAGATTACTCTACCTGGCAAAGAACTCATTAAGATTCCAGACAAGCAAAAGCTAAGAGAATTCAGCACCAACAAACCAGCTCTACAACAAATGCTAAAGGAACTTCTCTAAGTGGGAAACACAAGAGAAGAAAAGGACCTACAAAAACAAACCTATAACAATTAAGAAATGGTAATAGGAACATACATATCAATAATTACCTTAAACGTGAATGGATTAAATGCTCTAACCAAAAGACACAGGCTCGCTGAATGGATACAGAACCAAGACCCATATATGTGCTGTGTACAAGAGACCCACTTCAGACCTAGGGACACATACAAACTGAAAGTGAGGGGTTGGAAAAAGATATTCCATGCAAATGGAAATCAAAAGAAAGCTGGAGTAACAATACTTGTATCAGATAAAATAGACTTTAAAATAAAGAATGTTACAAGAGACAAAGAAGGACACTACATAATGATCAAGGGATCCATCCAAAAAGAAGATATAACAATTATAAATATATATGCACCCAATATAGGAGCACCTCAATACATAAGGCAACTGCTTACAGCTATAAAAGAGGAAATCGACAGTAACACAATAATAGTGGGGGACTTTAACATCTCACTTACACCAATGGACAGATCATTCAGACAGAAATTAATAAGCTACAGTAATCGCGACAATATGGTACTGGCACAAAAACAGAAACATAAATCAATGGAACAAGTTAGAAAGCCCAGAGATAAACCCACGCACCTATGGTCAACTAATCTATGACAAAGGAGGCAAGGCTATACAATGGAGAAAAGACAGTCTCTTCAATAAGTGTTGCTGGGAAAACTGGACAGCTACATGTAAAAGAATGAAATTAGAACACTCGCTAACACTATACAGAAAAATAAACTGAAAATGTATTAGAGACCTAAATGTAAGACCGGACACTATAAAACTCTTACAGGAAAACATAGGAAGAACACTCTTTGCCATTAATCACAGCAAGATCTTTTTTGATCCACCTCCTAGAGTAATGGAAATAAAAACAAAAATAAACAAATGGAACTTTCATTAAGTTTCTAATGAAACTTAAAAGTTTTTGCAAAGCAAACTACAAACAAGATGAAAAGACAACCCTCAGAATAGGAGAAAATATTTGCAAACGAATCAACGGACAAAGGATTAATCTCCAAAATATATAAACAACTCATGCAGCTCAATATTAAAAAAAACAAACAACCCAAACCAAAAATGGGCAGAAGACCTAAACAGACATTTCTCCAAAGAAGATAGAAAGTTGACCAAGAAGTACATGAAAAGCTGCTCAACACCACTAATTATTAGAGAAATGCAAATCAAAACTATGATGAGGTATCATCTCACACCAGTTAGAATGGGCATCATCAGAAAATCTACAAACAACAAACGCTGCAGAGGGTGTGGCAAAAAGGGAACCCTCTTGCACCGTTGGTGGGAATGTAAATTGATACAGTCACTACAGAGAACAGTATGGAGGTTCCTTAAAAAAACTAAAAATACAATTACCATATGATCCAGCAACCCCACTACTGGGCCTCTACCCAGAGAAAACCATAATTCAAAAAGACACATGCACCCCAATGTTCAGTGCAGCACTATTTACAATAGCCAGGTCATGGAAGCAACCTAAATGCCCATCAACAGATGAATGGATAAAGAAGATGTGGTACATATATACAATGGAATATTACTCAGCCCTAGAAAGGAACAAAATTGGGTCATTTGTTGAGACGTGGATGGATCTAGAGACTCTCATACAGAGTGAAGTAAGTCAGAAAGAGAAAAACAAATATCGTATATTTACGCATATATGTGGAACCTAGAAAAATGGTACAGATGAACCAGTTTGCATGGCAGAAATAGAGACACAGATGTAGATAAGAAACACAGGGACACCAGGGGGGGAAGTGGAGGAGGGGATGAATTGGGAGATTTTGATTGACATATATACACTAATATGTATAAAATAGATAACTAATAAGAACCTGCTATGTAAAAGATAAATAAAATTCAAAAAAAATATTTATCAAGCACCTAATACATCTAAATACTGTGGATATGGCAGGAAACAAAACAAAATCTTCACCCTCAAAGAACTCTGTCATTGTAAGGGGAGAACATACAATAAATAAATAAATAAATGAAAACTATGTAAAGTGGTAGATAAATGATATGAAGAAGAGCAAAGCAAGAGAAGATGTCAAACAAAGATGGTAGGCAGAAGAGTTTTGTGTGCTATAAAGGGTAGTCTGGGAAGGATATCTGTGATTTGAGGAAAGACCTAAAAGAAGTTAGGAAGCAAAGTGTACAGTGCATATCTGTGAAGGGGGAGACATTCCAAACAGAGGGATCAGAACGTGCAACAGCCCCAAGGCATGCTTGGCATGTTTGGTACTAAGAGTAAGGGGTGGAAGTGATAGAAAATGTGGTCAAAGAGGTAACTCTGTATGAAATGTTAAGGACTGTTGAGATAAAAAGCCAATGGGAGTAGGAGGGTGACATGATTTGACTTATGTTTTTAAAGGATCATTATGGCTGCTGTGTGGAGATTAAAATTAAGTAGAGGAGCAAGGATGGAAGCAAAAGACCAGTTAGGAAACTACAGAAATAATCTATTTCAGAGCTGATGTTGGTTTATATCAGGGGGGTAGCACTGGAGAAGAATTAGTTTAGATATATTTAGAATGTTGAGATGATAGAATTGCAAAGGGATTTGCTGTGGGATGTGAGAGAAAGAGGAGAACTAGGGTATAACTGTTGGAGCAATGTCATTTTGTAGGCAAGAGGAGATGAAATCTGGAACACAGGTGAACGGGTTGGCTTTAGATAAAAGCATGGACAGTTCATCTATAGTAACAAGAGAGAAGATAGAGAAAACAGGTACAGATGCACGTAGGTGAGTAGGTGTGGGAGTAATAACTTTTGGAGTTTGGCAACTGATTGCTTTTTCTTTTCTCAGTGAAAGGAGAAATTTGGAATTGAGGGTGAAGAGGAGAGATATGATGGAGAATTAAGGAGAGAAAAGAGGCCAAGGAATAGTCATCCAAGGATATCCACTCTGACCAAACTCACCCCGATCCAGTTACTCACTTCACCAAATCCTAAACACCTACACATCAACTTCTACACAGCTGTATTCATTTTACTTAGTTGATATATGTCCTTCTGTGCTCTATATTTGCTCTGGCTCCTTCATTAAAACCTTACCAATGGGGTACTCTATATGTGCAGTTTACTAGGAAGACAATAAGAGATACAAACTACCCATTTATTTATGGGGAGAAATCTCCAAATAGTATAGATGTATCCTATCTGCTACCTCTGTCACACCTCTTGGATCTGGACTCTACTCTCCATCCCTACTGCCCTAGCTCAGGCCTTCATCATTTCTCACTTGGACTACTGTACCAGCCTCCTAACTACCTTTCCTCACACCTCTCTCCAGTCCATTCTCCACACCACTGCCAATACACAGAATTTATGCAACTCCCCTGCTTAATCTCCATTATTATCCCTGTTCATTTACTTTTCAAGGACCTGTCAAATTTCCAGTTGAATCTGTCACTCCATCCCCTTTTCGTGCTTCACATCCTACACCCTAGCAATGCCAAATTACATTTAATGCCTGAATACATCAAACCTTTCAATTATCCTGTGCCCTTGCACATCCTGTTTCCTCTACCTGAAATGCACATCTGCTCTTTCTCTACCAGATATTTTCACTAATCATTAGAGACTTAGCTCAAATGTCACCTTCTCAGTGGCAACACAAGCAGAGGTAACTTCACGTCTGTGCTCACATGCATCCCCTATAGCATTCATCTTATTATCAAAAATATTTAGGTATTGAACTTCCCCACTAGCTCTATTACTCATCTTTTATCACAAGCATTTAGCACAGTGCCCAACACATAGTACATAAACAAATATTTTACAAATGAGTTTATTATAGAAGTGAATAGATTACAAACAGCAAAAGACAAAAATATAAATAGACTAAAACACAAATAAAAATTCTTTAACGTACCCAAACAAGATATATTTCTATGAAGTGTTTTAGAAATAGGAAAAAAGAAAACAGAAAAATCTCACCAATCTTAAAGAAGCAAATTTAATTTTTGACAAAGATGGTAAAGTGAGACCTGACAGGGTAATGCACAACACAGCAAACACCCTCTCTTTTCACCAAGTAGTCACAGCAACAGATGGAATAGGCTTTTACTCTGAAGTGTTTTTAAGGCAAATCTGTAGATTTCTGCTCAGAATAGTAGAAATGTCCAAGTTACTGTGTACACACAACGAAGAATAAATGCTGTCATTGTGTGACTTTGTAGTTTATAAAGCACTTGCACTTGTATTATCTCATTTAATTCCCACAACAACCCTGTCAGGTAAGTATTACTGTCTTCCTTTTACAGATGAGGAAACTGTGGCTCAGAGAATCCATAATCCAAGACAACAGTCAGTAAGAGAATAAGAGGCACAGCTTGGGTTCTAGTTCAGGTGTGCTTGACTATAAGTCTATTGTTCACTATGCAGGCTAAGTGATATTTTCATGGCTTCCCAACAAGTACACTAAAATGAAACCAATAAATTGTTGACATGGTTTTTGTGTTTTCCACCTTTTTTTTCTCTTGGTTCTTCAGTCTGACTATTTTCTACTGACCTATCTTCCAGTTGACCAATCTTCTCTTGAGCTGTATCTAATCCACTGTTAAGCTCATCTATTAAAATCTTAATTTTAGTCATTATAATGTTCAGTTCCAGAATTTCCTTTCTTTCATATGGAATCTAGTTCTCTGCTGAAATTCTCCATCTTGTCAAGTATTATGAACATATTAAGCACAGTTAAGTCTGAGCCTCCTAACTCCAAATCTCAGCCACATGTCAAGGCCTTTCTATTCTCTGTTTTTCCTCACAGTCCTATGACCTGATGTTACAGGTTGAATTGTGTCCCCCAAAATACACATGTTGAATTCCTAACCCCTATTACCTCAGAATATTACCTTATTTGGAGATAGTCTTTACAGAAATAATCAAGTTAAAATTAGGTCATTAGGGTGGGCCCTAATCCAATATGACTGGTATCCTTATAAAAGGGGGAGAATTTGGACAAACAGATACACATAGAGTGAAGGCAATATGAAGAGACATTGGGGAAAGATAGCCATCTACAAGCCAAAGAGAGAGACCTGGAGCAGATCCTTTTCTCACAGCCTTTAAAAGGAAACACCCTGCCAATATCCTGATATTTTACTTCTAGCATCCAAAACTATGAAACAATGAATTTCTGTTGATTAGGCACCCAATCTGTGGTACTCTGTTATGGCAGCCCTAGCAAACTCATACTGGTAAGCCTAGTAATTTTTGATTAAATGCCAGACATTGCATGTTAAAAGTTAGAGGAGGGGCTTCTCTGGTGGCGCAGTGGTTGAGAGTCCGCCTGCCGATGCAGGGGACACGGGTTCGTGCCCCGGTCCGGGAAGATCCCACATGCCGCAGAGTGGCTGGGCCCGTGAGCCATGGCCGCTGAGCCTGCGCATCTGGAGCCTGTGCTCCACAACAGGAGAGGCCACAACAGTGAGAGGCCCGCGTACCACAAAAAAAAAAAAAAAAGGTTAGAGGAGCTCTGGATGATATTACCTTCCTCCAGAGAACATTTACTTTTATTTCTGCCGGGTGATGAAGGACAAATCACCTTAATACTGCCTGAGGTTTAGCTGATTCAAAGCCCTGCTTTAGTCTTTGTGAGGAATGGTATTTTTTCTAGTTCATCCTTACTCCTGGAGTTTAGCCCTTTGGGGATCCCAACTGAAAACCTTGGGTAATTACCAGGGTCCCTCCTCTTTGGCAGTCTCTAAACTCCAATTTCTGTCTCTCCAGCATTGTGAAATTGCTGAAAGCTCTGCTTAACTACTCAGATTTGTATCTGGCACTTTCTGCTTAACTTCTCAACTTCTTTGCCCTGTACCACTTACAAATCAGCAAATGACACAAGAGAAAAAGTAGCATAAAATATTGGACTAAATTCATTGTACTTTCTTTTTCTCTGGTATCTTGGACCTTCAAGTCCTGATTACTATGGTAGCCCTGAACTCTAATTTTTGTCTCTATAGCCCTGTGAGACTGCTGAAACCTCTGCTCAGCTTCTCTGTCTCTTAGTTACTATTTTCAGTTTGGCTTCTCAGTGTCTCTACCCATACCACTTACATTGGCAAATGCCTTAAAGGGAATTGTAGCACAGAATGTTGGGCACACCTCAATACATCTCTCCTCTCCGGGATTTTGATCCCTACTTCCTTTGATAGCTCTCTGATGCTTTCAAATAAGTATATTGTAATTTTATGCAGTTTTTCTAGCCCTTCCTAGTTAGTCTGATACAAGTTAGTCTGTCAAAGCCATAAACAGAAGTCCTCACAGCCATGGTTTCTAATTCCACTGGCATGCCTGCCTTGGTTCATTCATTCGTTCTTTCCAGGATGTATTGAGCACATGTGATGTGCCAATAACTCTGCAAGACTCTGGGAAAACAAAATGTTCTTGTCTTTCAGAAACTCACAATGGAATCACTGGGGGTAAGATCACAAAGAAGACCACAAATACAAGTGGTAAAAATATAATGCTCAAGTGTTTAGAGGTGTGTAGAAGATGTTACATGGGAGAAATGGAAGTAACTACCTTTGTCTGATGCAGAGGTCAGAAAATGATCACAGAATAAAGACATTTAAGGTAAATCAAGAATATGCCAGGTGAATAAGGAGTCAGAGAGAGAGAAGAAATGCACTTCAAGAGGAGATAACATTATATGAGTAAAGGTATGACAGTAAGCATGGGAAATTATGAATAGTTTGCTACTGTTGGAACTAGATGAGGGAAAGAATGAGTTCTGATTGTGGAGGGCTCTGTCTCTGTCCAAAAACGTATTGTTCACATAGTTAATGGGTAACGAATGTCATTCCCAGAGATTCATGTTCAGTCAGATTTCTGGAGAATTTAACAACAGAAATTTAAGACTTCTCCAGCCAATGGCTTGTAAATTCAAAGGCAGCATTATCATGCTTACTAAGTAATGTAGTAGAATTGCTAAGCAATAAAGTCAAGTCTTTGAGTCAGCTGCCTAGTTTATGGGGAAAGGAAATAAAACTTTTAAAACACTGAAATAGATACTGTGTGGTCAAGAACTGAAATGATTCAAGTCTCATTTCCTGAGCTTATAAGGTCAGTTATCGATTACAAAGTTCAACAAGCAACAACAAGAGTTCTAATTTTTCAGAGGCTTTTTGTCCACTTTTGCCCTCAATGACATTGCCTTCAAAAAGCAATCTATCAGGGCTTCCCTGGTGGCGCAGTGGTTGAGAGTCTGCCTGCCGATGCTGGGGACGTGGGTTTGTGCCCCAGTCTGGGAAGATCCCACATGCCACGGAGCGGCTGGGCCTGTGAGCCATGGCCGCTGAGCCTGTGCATCCGGAGCCTGTGCTCTGCAATGGGAGAGGCCACAACAGTGAGAGGCCTGCGTACCGCAAAAAAAAAAAAAAGCAATCTATCAAATGCCTACTTACTTGTGAGACGAATATCCATAAGTCTAATAGGATTTCTCCCTTTTGTGGATTTAAAAATCTAAGATGCCAGACAACACAGATAACTATCCCACAAAGATACCAAGACAGCACTATAAAAACACTGAACATCTACATAAACTGACAAGAAGAAGTGTTTACATGATCTATGCCTCAGGGAGCTGTCACTTCTGTGACGCTCAGGTCAGCAGAGTTTAATGAAGGAGATGAGAATTCTAGCTCTCTCAGGCTGACAGCAGAGAAAGGGTTTGGCAGACAAAGGAGAGGGCATTATTCCAGACACATGGTACAATGTGGAAGCAGTCTAAGCAAGAGAAGCCTGCACAAAGAAGAAGCCAGAATATGTCTCTCTAAGAAAAGCAAAGTTATGTATTGCACTAAAGGAAGAGATGATGAAAAAGCAGTGGGCCATAAAGCCCAGAGAGGGGTCATCTGCAGTTCAGGCACAAGGGCTCTTTCCCTTTTATCTATATTTCTGCTGGCAAGTTACAATTCTATAATTGAACAATAAGCATCCCCAGCCACCGTGAATCAATCCTTTATTCCTCCAAAGAACTCAAGAACACTCTACAAGCATATAAACAAACGACATCTAGGAATCAACTCACCAATGAAACATCACTGAGAAAGCATAGTACCTAGCCACGGCACACCACCATTTCATGATAGCAAGAAGGAAAAAACTAAACCTTGTGCCATTTCATTTAGATTTCTGATGCCAGAATCTAAATTACCCGTTAGAATTTGTCCATAATGCCAATGTTAGCCCTCAAAAACAATCTAGAACATTCAAAGGTTAGAGTTATCAAGACCCTAGTTCCAATCATCTCCAAAAGACTAAAAACAATCTGGATACCTATTCTCCCTAGGGGAGGAGGTGAAGAGATTAAAAAAAAAAAAAACTCGACGGAGGGAAGCAGCAAAGGTTGAATCCCTGAAGAAAACTCACATCCTTAAGATTACTGCCCAGAAGTAATGAACTACAGCAGAAAAATTTCAAACACATTCCAACATGCCTTTAATTAAGATAGTTTTGGGAGGTTCCAGAATTATAGCTATCAAACATGAAACCTAAAGAATTTACTAAGATTAAAAAGATTACCAACTTTAACTCAGAGGAAAAACACACTGGAAGAAACAGGTTAGTTAGAACACACTGGTAATGATGTCACTTTGCTGACCTTCAGACAACTGCTACATCACTTTAGGTACAATCAGTGATAAAACACCTGAATGACAATGGGTTGGGCATTGTACAAAATATAAAATTCAATATGATTCTTGCCCAGAGAGTTCAAATCAAGCATCTGATAAATTTCATTTTTCACTAGAAAAGTATGCTGATGTACTATAACCATTAACTTATTTTAAAATATAACAATAAATACAGGTAGGCTATATGATAATATGAAATGTCTAACAAGCCAGAATTTTTGTAGCATGTAGAAGCAAGCTGGGTACCCACATGAGTATGTATTTTGAAATATTTATGGATGGTTAACAAGAAAGGCTAATTTAACACCTACACAGCAATTGCATGGAGACAGAGCTGTGAAATATTTGCATTTACTACTCAGTAGGAGGACCATCACCAGCACTGGCATAAGAATGCCAGTCGAAATTAAATTAGATGAAATTTCACAATTTCAAAGATACGCAATCTCCTTCCCTGAGAACTTTAATTTACATAAGCTGACTGGAAGTCACTCAAAAATGAAATTCCAACTATAAAATTACAAAAGAGAAAAGGATAGGTATCAAAAGAGGTAGCTATAAAAAGTTATGTATACTCTCAGATTTTTTTTAATGTACAATAACAACGGTAATAGCATTTATTCTGTACTTTGTGTCAAGAGCTATGCTACCTGCCTAATATGTATTATATCTTATTATTAATAGTAGTATTGTTTCCATTCTATAGATAAAAAAATGGAAGCTCAGAGGTTAAAAAAGCAATCCCAAATCACACATCTAGGAAAAGGTAGAGGAGAGGTTCAAACACAAGTCTGTCTGACTCTCAAGTTGGTATACATCAGTCTACTGATGTAACAAAGGAGACATAACCAATGATAATTACAAAAGAGTGCCATGTACCTGTAAAACACTAAAAAATCCAAGGTTCAGAATGACATGAGCCTTAGAGGGAGGTATAGTCCAAGGATAACAAACAGGGATTTCAAACTGCCATCAACAATAAGAAGAAATGTAATGTTAGGTTACAAAGAGAAAACAAACAAACAAACAAAAAACAATTCCTACTTTATTTCCATGTATCCTCAGTTAAGAAAAGTTAGGACACGAAAGGGTACAACAAACATTAGAAAGAAACTAAAAACAGAGACACAAGAACAGGTCAAGAAGTACTTGTCCTAGAATAATCACATTCCAGGATAATCACATTCCAGGATACTGGAAAGACCTTGGGCTAAGATTTCCAAACTGCTGTCTAGACAAAATTGTGAATAAAGAGAGAGGGACAGAAGTCTGGAGGGAGGCAAACGTACTTTTGATTTTCAAAAAGAAGAAAGTAATGTTTGCAAGCTGGTGAATTTAATCTAAATTCTAAGCAAGTTGTATAAAACACATTATTAAACTTCTGTTTAATAGGAAAACTTCTGGTCTGGGCAGTATGGTGTTTTTCCCTGCTGGGAATGGCACAAGAAACAACTGAAGGAGAAATCTAAAGGGTGGTAAGAAGCTGAGCTGTTTTGGGACCCTATAAATGGAGGAACAGCACAACAACAGGATATTTTGCATCCCCACATCCAACAAAGAAAGGCCACCCAGACCTGGTATTTCTAGATCCTCCATCCTAACAAAAAAAAGTCAGCCCAGGTAGGCTCATTGCTCTCCAGTGTCAAACAGAAGTCTCTGACAACATTAGGCAAGCCCAACATTATTAGTACAGAGGATCAACTGGGAGCTAGAGGGGTGCTGGTCCCAACTCCAACATGTAGGGAGAGGGAGGTTGTTTCCACACCAAAAATTCTCCAACACCAGCAAGGTGTCCAAGAATTAAACTCAATTCGGCCATTATCTACCTGGAGATAGCATCAGATTCCACAGGTTAAGAGCTCAGTCTCACAAACTGCCCCTTCTCCCCAACTTCAGACACCAGTCACACATCCAGGTTGTCACCTGTGTTTCTGAATGCCCACCTATAGATTGGAGGTTCCAACAGCCCTCTCCTTGGGCTTGACTAATTTGCTACCGTAGCTCACAGAACTCAAGAAAAATATTTTACTTACTAGATTACCAGTTTGTTATAAAAGGATTTAACTCAGAAAATCCAGATGAAAGAGATGCATAAGGCAAGGTATGGGGAAAGGGTACAGAGCTTCCATACCCTCTCCGAGCATGCAACTCTCTCCAAATCTCCATGTGTTCACCAATTCAGAGGCTCTCTGACCCACTACTTTTGGGGTTTTATTGTGGCTTTGTTACAATAGGCACGATTGATTAAATCATTGGCCATTGGTGATTGATTCAACCTCCAGCCCTTCTCCTATCCCTGGAAATCATAGGATGGGACTGAAAGTTCCAACACCCTAAGCTCTAATCAAGGTTGATTCCCCTGGCAACCAGCCCCCATCCTTAGGTGCTTTCCAAAAGTTACCTCATTAACAGAAACACAGTAGTGGTGGAAAAGAGGTTGTTATGAACAATTAGACACCCATTTCACCTTATTGCTCTGAAGTGATTTCAGGATCTGAGGACAAAGACCAAATTTTATAACAAAAGATGCTCCCATTGCTCTTATCACTCAGGAAATTCCAAGGGTTTTGGGAGTGTGAGCCAGGAACAATGGATGAAGACCAAATATATATGAGAAATATATTTTAGTCATCTGAATGACCAAATATATATTTCTTTTAAATCACAATATCACAGAAGCCTAGCTGGAAATAAGTAGCCAGGGGAAGTACTCTCCTTCCCCCCAGGCCTGAGATGCCTTGCCCACCCAGAGATACCAAGGCTGTCAGGCAGAGCATATAAGAGAGACCCAGCTACAGCAGAAAGCCGGTCTGGGAAGCCTCTTTATCCCTATGGGTCCCAAACTCTCCACCCCTACCCAAAGACAATGGGAGGGACGATGGAATGAGAAATGGGACTCAAGTCACAAAAAACATCCCAGTTCCAGGAAGCTTCTTTGTCTCACAGACCCAACATTCTCCTCCCCTGTGCAGTGACTTTGGACCAGTGTGGGGGTAGGGGGGACACTGATGAAGAATCCCACTGTGCCCCTCCTTCACTCAGAGACATCCAGTGACAGGCCTGGGGAAATCATTTCTGCCCCTTAAGGCATCATCAGCAAGGACCAGTAGAAGTCCCAGCAGCACCAGATAAACCAAGCAAACTAAAATGATACCACAAAGTCTACAAAAAGCAAACGTCATTGGAACCACAGCCTACATGCTAAACCTAAACAATGTGCTATCTGCTAAAATAAAAGATTTAAATAGAACCCAGAGTCTCCTAATATAGTAGATACACATCCATGATACAGTCAAAAATCACCCATCATACCAAGAAAATAACAACTTGAAGGGGAAAAGACAATCAATTGAGGCCAGCACAAGGATGAATCAGATGTTGGCATTATTTCACAAGATTTTAAAGCAGACATCAAAAAAAATGCTTCAAAAATCAATTACAAATTCTCTTAAAACAAAGGAAAACAGAAAAGCCTCAGCATGGAAATAGAAATAGGAAGCTGAGTGAACTCCAAACAGGATAAACTTAAAAGAAATCCATTCCATGACACATCATAACTAAAATTTTGAAAGTTAAACACCAGAAAAAATCTTGAAAAGAGAAAGAAAGAAATGACATGTTACCTATATGGAAACACCAATTCAAAACGCCAAGCATTTCTATTCTGAAACCATGGAGGCTAGTAGAAAGTGTCACAATACTTTTCAAGTTCTGAAAGAAAACAACTGTCAACCATAGATTCTATATCAGGTGGAATTATCCTTTGAAAGTGAAAAGGAAATAAACACATTCTCAAATAAGGAAAAACTAAAACAATTTATTGCTAGCAGACCTACCCTGAAAGACTGGCCAAAAGAAGTTCTTCAAACACAAAGGAAATGATAAAGGAAGTAAACTTGGAACATCAGGAAGGAGAAAGGAACAACAGAAAGAGCAGAAATATAGGTAACACAATACATTATTGTTTTTCTCATGAATTGCATAAATCTTATTTGATGATTGAAACAAAAATTATAACACCATCTGATACTCAGGACAATGGTATTTAAATGTGGGGAAGGTAAGGAGACCTAAATGTAAGTGAAGTTTTCACTCGAAGTGGTAAAATGTTACTGGTAGACTTACAAGTCACATGTGTATATGATAATACCCAAGGGCAACTACTAAAAAAGAGATGCACTCAAAGACACTATAAATAAATCAAGCTGAAATGCTCAAGTAACCCATGAGAAGTCAAGAAAACAGAAACAGAAGAATGAGAACCACAGAAAACAACAGATAAAATGAATAATGAAATGGCGGACTTTTATTAAAATGGTGGTACCATATATATGCATATATATATAATCTTAAATGTAAATGGTCTAAATATACCAATCAAATCAAAAAACAAACAACCCAATCAAAAAATGGGCAGAAGACCTGAATAGGCATTTTTCCAAAGAAGATATACAGATGGCTAACAGGCACATGAAAAGATCCTCAACATTGCTAATTATTAGAGAAATGCAAATCAAAACAACAATGAAATATCACCTCACACCTGTCAGAATGGCTATCATCAAAAAGACCACAAATAACAAATATTGGTGAGGATGTGGAGAAAAGGGAACACTTGTGCACTGTTGGTGTGACTATAAATTGATGCAGCCACTACAGAAAACAGTATGGAGGCTCCTTAAAAAAACTAAAAATAACCACATGATCCAGCACTAGGTATATATCCAGAAAAAAGAAAAACACTAATTCAAAAAGATACATGCATAGCAGCACTATTTACAATAGTCAAGATATGGAAGCAACCCAAGTGTCCATAAACAGACAAATGGATAAAAAAGATGTGAGATATATATATATTACTCAGCCATGAAAAGAATGAAATTCTGCCACTTGCAGCAATGTGAATAGACCTAGAGAATATTAGGCTTGGTGAAATAAGTCAGACTTAGAAAGACAAATACTGTATACTATTGCTCATATATGAAACCTAAAAAAATAATACAAACAAATGTATATAGCAAAACAAAAATAGATTCACAAATATAGACAACAAACTAGTGGTTCCCAGAGGGGAGAGGAAAGGGGGGAGGGGCAAGTTAGGGGTATGGGATTAAGAGATACAAACTACTATGTATAAAATAAACAACAAGGATATATTGTATAGCACAGGGAAGTATAGCCATTATCTTGTAATAACATTTAATGGAGTGTAATCTGTAAAAATACTGATCACTATGCTGTACAGCTGAAACCAATATAATATTGTAAATCAACTAGGCTTCAATTTAAAAAATTATACCAAAAGATAGAGATTTACTGAGTGAATAAAAAGACATGACCCAACTATATATTCTTTACAAAAAAACCTCACTTTGGACTCAATAATACAGGTAAGTTAAAGTAGAATTACTGAAAAAGATATACCATACAAACATTACTTTACAAAAAAGCAAGAATGACTATATTAATATCAGATAAAGTAGACTGCAGAGCAAAGAAAATTACTACAAACAAACAGGTATATTACATAATGATAAAGGATCAGTCCACCAGGAATATATAGCAATTCTAAATGTGTGTACAACAAACAACAGAACCTTACAACGCATGAAACAAAAACTGATAGAACTAAGTGTAGTAATAGAAAATCAAGGATTACAGTTAGGGCCTTAAGCATCCTGCCTCCAGCAATGGATAGAACCACAAGAGAGAAAATTAACAATGATAGAAAAGATCAGAAAAACACAACCAACTGGATCTAATTTCTATATATAAAACTCTCTACTTAACTAAACAGCAGAACACACATTTTTTTTCAAGTATTCATGCAACAGTCTATAAAACAAACCTCAACAAACTTAAAAGAATTAAAATCATACAGTGTGTTATCTGATCATAATGGAATAAAACTAGAAATCAAAAAAAATACAAACGGAAATCTCTAAATACACAGAAGTTAGAAAACACAGTTCTACATAATCCATGAGTGAAAGAGGAAGCATCAAAGGAAATAAAAAATACATAGAACTGAGTGAAAATGAAGATACAACATAGCAAAATATCTGGGATGCAGCTAAAGTAGTACTGAGAGGCAAACTTGTAGCACTAAAAGCCATCATTAGAAATAAGGTCTCAAATCAATAACCTATGTTCCTACCTCAAGAAACTAGGAAAAGGAGAGCAAAATACACCCAGGGGAAGCAGAAGAAAGGAAATAAAGATAAGAGCAGAAATCAATAAAATTGAAAATAGAAAAACAAAATAGAAAATTGATGAAGCAAAAATCTGGTTGGGAAAAAAAACCAGTAAAATTGGCAAAACTCTAGCAAGAATGACAAAAATAAAACTAGAGAAGACACAAATTACCAATATCAATAATGAAACTAAATCCTACAGCCATTAAAAACACAATGAAGAAATATTACAAATAACTCTATGGTCATAAATTTGACAACTGAGAAGAAGTGGGCCAATTCCTCAAAAACCACAAACAGCTGAGCCTCAACCAAAATGAAATAGACAATCTGAATACCCTTATAACCAACAGAAAAATTCAATTTGTAATTTAAAATTTCCTGAAAAAGAAATCTCTAGCCTCAGCTGGATTCACTGGAGAATTCTACCAAGCATTTAAGTAAGAATTAATGCTAATTTTACAAAATCTCTTTCAAATAGAAGGAGGAGGTGATACTACCCAATTCACTTCATGAAGCCAATATTGCTTTCATACCAAAACCAGACAAAATACAAAAAAAGAAAGAAAACTAAGACCAAATACTGCTTATGAACTTAGATGCAAAACTCATAAAAATATTAACAAATTGAATTCAACAATATATAAAAAGAATTGTTCACCATGACCAAGTAGGGTTTATTCCAACGACACAAGGCATTTTCAACATTCAAAAAGCAATCAATGTAATCCATCATAATGAAAAAGCTGAAGAAGAAAAATCATATGATTATATCAATTGATGCAGAAAGAGTATTTGACAAAATCCAACACTCATTCAGGGGGAAAAAAGCTCTCAGTAATTTGGAATAAAGGTACCTCAACTTGAAAAAAAGCATCTACAAAAACTCTACAGCTAACATAATACTTAACGGTGAAAGACTGAATTTTGTCCCTAAGATAGAAACATGGCAAGAATATCTGCTCTCGATACCCTAATTGGCATGTAGATTAGAAGAGAGAAATAAAATTAGCTCTATTTCAGATGCTATGTATGTGTAGAAAATCCCAATGAAACCATAGAAATACTCTTAGAAGATATAAGTGAGTTCACAAAGGTTCACAGCATAGAAGATCAACACACAAATATTCAATTGCTTGTCTAAATACTAACAATGAACATGCAGAAACCAAAATTAAAAACAATACCACTTATAATTGCTCTGAAGAATATGGAATACTTAGGTATATACTTAATAAAACATGTACAGGATGCATAACTTTGAAAATTACAAAATGATGATAAAAGAAATCAAAGACATAAATAGATGGAGAGATACTGTGTTCATGGAATAGAAGATATACATTAAACATGTCAATTCTCTCCATATTGATCCACAGGTTTATTGTAATTCCTATCAAAATCTCAGCAAGAATTTTTGTAGACATAGGCAAACTTACTCTAAAAGTTATATGGAAAAGCACAGGCATTAGAATAGCTAGAACAATCTTGGAAAAGAACAAAAAAGTGGGAGGAATCACTCTACCACATATTAAGCGTTAGTATATAGCTATCATAATCAAAACAGTGTGCTGTTGGTGGAGGAATAAACATATAGATCTATGTAAAAGAACAGAGAACCCATAAATAGGAACACATAAATATGTTCAACTGATTTTTGACAAAGATTCAACAACAATTCAATGGAGGAAGCATAGTGTTTTTAACAAGTGGTGCTGGAACAATGAATATTCATAGGCGAGAAAAGTAACCTTGACCTAATCCTTACATCTTATATACAAGTTAACTCAAAATAGATCATGGACTTAAATATAAAAGCAAAATTATAAAAATTTTAGAAAAGAACATAGGAAAGGTCTTTGGGACCTAGAGCTAGGCGAAGAGTTCTCAGACATGACACCAAAAGCATGATCCTTTCCATAATAAGAAAGATTGGTAAATTGAACCTCACCAAAATTAGAAACTTTTGCTCTATGAAAGCCTATGTAATCAAATAAAAAGACAAGCTTACAGAATAGGAGAAAATATTTGCAAGCCACATATTTGAAAAGGGACTTATATTTAGAATATATAAGGAATTCTCTAAACTCAACAGTAATTTGTTTAAAAAGCAAATAATTCTATTAGATAATGGAAAAAGACATGAAAAGGCATTTAACAAAGAGGATATAAAGATGGCAAATAAGTACATTAACAGATATCCAATACCATTAGCTATTAGGAAAAAGAAAATCAAAACCACATTAAGATATCAGTATACTATCCAAATAGCTAAAATTAAAAATAGTGCAACACCAAAAGCTGGCAAGGATGTGAATAAACAGGATCACATATTCCTTGCTGGTGGGACTGTAAAATAATGCAGCCACTCTGGAAAACAGTTTGGCACTTTCTTTTAAAAAACCTAAACATACAATTACCATATCACCTAGCAACTGCACTCCTGGACATTTATCCCAGAAAAAATGAAAACTTATGTTCATATAAAAACCTGTTCATGGATGCTCATAGCAGCTTTATTTGTGGCTGCCAAAAATTGGAATCAGCCTTGATGCTCTCCAATAGGTGAATGGTTATACAAACTATGGTACATCCATGCCATGGAATGCTAGTCAGAGGCAGATACAGGCTTTGTTGGACTTGAAGTATGTATAAATTGCAAGATTCTCTTTAAGAAAAATAATACAAAATTATAAATACAAAATTAGCTACAGGGCCTTGGAAGGGGTCCCTGCAAGTGAGGGGCCTTGGAACTTAATCTTCATTACCTTTATAGTAAATCCACCTCTTAGTCACTGTTGTAGCCCCAGTTCCTAGCACTGCTCCTTAAGCATGTAGGTGTTCAATAAAAATTTATTGAATGAATGAATGAACAATAATGTAGTAGCATAAAAAAGGCTAGTATCACCTGAAGCTACAATAACAGACATATATCCAGATGAAGAATGCGATCATCAGGCCTGGTCAGACCACATCTAGAATATTTCTCCTGCTTCAACAATAGGAAACAAAAGCCTTCTTTGACCCCAAAAGCCTGGATTGAAAACCATGTGCTATGTCTTTCCTGTATTGCAGCCTTATCACCTTGTTTTGTACTACCCATTCCCATGTCTGTAACTCACACTAGATTTTAAGTTCCATGAAGTCAGGGACTATGTCTGTCTATTTCACTGTTACATTCCTAAATGCTGGCACAGTATCTAACACACAGAAGGCATTCAGTAAATATCTGTGTAATGAAGGATAATTCAGAGAATGTCCAAACAAGAGTAGCCTAGGTAGTGAAGAAATTTAATACCATGTTTCTCATTCAAACACTTGTTATATGAGATACATTCAAATATAAGATATAGTCCATGCCCTCAAGGAGCTCACAACTCAGAGATGTGTGAAAATACAGCTTCAAAATTATGACCATAACACACAGTGTGGAAAGTGCAACAAAGTAACATAGGAACAGTTGAAAGAAGATATTTAGCCGGGAGGGGGGTTGGAGGGGTGGGGGACAATTCAGGAGGACATGGTGATTTCTGTCTTCCACCTGAATGGCTATCAAGTGGAAGACAGTTTATGACTCCATAGAGGGGAGGGACAGAAGTAGCTGACTGCTGACTGCACTATTAAATGAAAAAGGTTTTTATAACAACTAGGTCGGCTTGCAAATGGCATGGGTTGGCTCCAGTGAGGGCAAGTTCCCCATTACTGACACATTTCAAGCCTAGGATGATGACCACTTGGTAGAGGTATTGTTGAAGTGATGAACAGAGGAGATGAGGACTTGAGCTGGATAACCTTTGTGTCCATTCTAATTCAGAAATTCTCTGATACTTTTGGCCTATGCTTTAGAGAGAGGGAAAATAATTGATCTTTTCATACAAGAATCCTATACTAAATATACCTGTCCAGCTATGTCTTAAGTAAAAGATCAATACTTAACAGAAATTATGTCTCCATGTAGTACATGTTAATCTTTAATCTCATCCTCCAAATCCTTTGTTTTGTGGTAGTTTGAAATATTTCTGTCTACCACAACATATACAAGATGAAGTGAAAAGGTTCTTTGAAGTCACATCTGCATCACAATAGAGCTAATGACAAGCTTCCCAATTTTTCTGGACATGACTAGGAAGAGGTTCCTCCATTCCCTATTGGAATCAGCCATATTAGAGGCAGCACTTGCATTCTCAGATGTCTTCAGAAAACCTATACATTCTTTCCTCCCTCATTCTCACCCTGATTATGGAACAGTGAACCTGAGGCTGGTTTATTAAATACTTTAAAACCGGTTGTTGTTTTCTCAAAACAGATTTAACACATTTGTTCCACCTGCTCAATTATGCTCCCGATTACTTTCTTGTGCTTTCACTGAAATTTTTAATTCATCCCTCAAAGACTATGCTCCGCAAATAAACTCTGAAACACTGCTCCATTTAAGTGTTGCTCAAAAGAGTAAAGGTTGTGTGGGGGTGACAACAATGGGAGCAAGAGAAAGGTGAATGTGTTTGTCATGTCCTCTGGTAAGCAAATTGACTAACGTCAACCCCTTTCCAATCAAAGGGATTAGGGAAATAGCGATGGGGGAAATATGGGGGAGTGGGAGAGGGGGAGAAGGTAACAAGTTTGACAATCACCCCTCTGTTTTCTCTGGCTGCTTAAGTATCCTGACTAAACAACAGCTCTTCCACACACATGCCAAAATCAATCAGATCTCCAGAGGACGGTTTAAGTGGGCTGAAGTGAAGTATGGACCAAATGACACACTACTAGAAAACACTTTGTAAATTAAGTGCTAAACATACATCATCAATAATAATTCCACCTAACTCCTCCCAGTCAAACTTTATTCTCTTCCATGTCATCCAGCTCTCTGACATAATACCTCTAGTTATACCCTTCTACTTAATCACACCTTTTTGCTTTCTCACTGTTAAGTAAACTTCATGAAGACAAAACCAGCAACAGCTAATGTTTTTTGAATGCTTATACCATTACACTGACACATACTCCTCCATCTGGTCTTTACAACAATCCCCTAAAATAGATACTATAAAATTCGTTTTACAGAAGAGAAAACTGAAGCTAAACAAAATTTAAGTAATTTGGCAAACTTCATACAGCTAGTAAGCAGCAGAGCCAGGCTGTTTGATTCCAAAGCACTTGCTTTCCTTAGATTCCTCATACTCAGAGCACTTGAGAACTAGTACTAATTAACTAGTAGAGATTAAAAACAACTATGACTTGAATGCTTTCTCACATTGATGACGGATTTCTCTAAATAGTCTGTGACACATTTCTGCTTAAATTTTAAACAAT
Source organism: Tursiops truncatus (assembly GCF_011762595.2). Classification (NCBI taxonomy): domain Eukaryota; kingdom Metazoa; phylum Chordata; class Mammalia; order Artiodactyla; family Delphinidae; genus Tursiops; species Tursiops truncatus. Next base: position 77,491,946 of record NC_047055.1, on the reverse strand, counting down.
CCACATAATTTTTCATTCCTTGTGTGCTTCCTAACTTGGCTCTTCTCTTATGTCAAGTAAACTTTATTTTGTTCTCCTTACCTTTTTTCTACTTATTTCTTGTTCATGCTTCTCCAAATGCCTAAATAAATTCTCACTGTTCTATCAGAAAAAGTTGAGACAAAATCATGATTTAAAGAAGGCCTCTAAAATTATTACAATAAATATTTAACTGTATTAAATATATAAGCACTAGATCAGGAACTATGAAGGTTAAAAAGGATGAAAACTCAACTAGCCCCTGATCTCAAGAAGATTATAATTTAGTAGGAGACATAAAACACTTATACATGTAACCACAATTTATACAATTTATATGTTAGGTCTGAAGAGTAGTTTAAAGCACTAGAAACGTTAAGTGGAGAGAGAGAGGACTTTCTGTATGGGGTGATTGGGAAACTAGGGAACACTGTAAGTACTCTTATCCTCACTTTATAGATAAGGAAATCGAGGTACAGAGTATAGTCTAGGGAGTTGAGGTTTTCAAAGGCAAAAAACCGCAAATATTTGCAAATGACAGTCCTTCTATATACTACAATGAGTAAGCATTTACATCCTAAAATCATTAATGTAACAAAATAATTCTGGTATCATCTAAAGTGTGGTAAAAAGAGGTTCAATCCCTAGTGCTTCCCTCCTATTCTCCAAGATTTCTCCTTTAAAAGTCTGACCTGAATCATCCAAGGACTAGTAAAGATGTCTAAATTCCAATCAAAACTGATCCTCTCTTCATTCTGCAATTTCTTTTTCCTTTAACAATATTGTTCAGGTCAGCTATAGGTCGGCTGCTCTGACTCCTGCAGTCTTTACCCACAGGCTATGCTGCCCTCTCCTTTCGACCTAGAGGGCAGAGAAAGAGTACAGAACTGAGAAGGCAACAGGAATATCATTCCTTTTGCTTGGGAAAGAAAGCCTTTTGTCACCTAGGCTTCAGATAAGGACTAGTTTCACAATTCCATTCGAAGTCAATGGTCTATAAACTAGTCCATCTAAGATTTGAACAGCAAATGTGGAAAATGTTGGTGCTTATAAGTTAACCAAATGTAGGTATATACGTATAAAAATAAACGGTTTAATACGCAGTTACAAATGCCATTTCATTTGTCCAGTAAATCAGTCTCTAAGCAAACAGATTACCAATGAAACCAGTATAAAGAGATTCAGAGCTGAAAAAAATAATTCTTGAATCAGTGGTTCAGAACTATGATTTCAGAAATGCCTCTTGTCTCAAAAACGGTTTCTTTGATCCGGCCACAAGTTCATGACATGGCTGCTGAAAAGAAAAGCCCAGAGCAATCTTAGTCTATACTAGGAGAAGTCTAATGACTGGATTAAAGAAAGGCACAATTCCACTATACTCTGAGCCAGACAAATAATCTCTAAAGTATGAGGTCCAGTTCTTTGTGCTCCATTTTAAAGGAGAAGTAAACACCTAAGAGTAGGTTCCAAATAGTGTTTCCAGTATAATGAAAATGCTGCAAATCATTCATACAAGGAAGGAATGAAAAAACTGGGAATGTTTAGCATAAGTTAAAATTAAGAGAAATCATAAAACCTATCTTAAGTATTAAAAGTAAATGTAAAATGAAGGGAATGAATGAGACAATCTTCCAATCCCTCCTACTCTGTCTATGATTTTGTTGTTAGAAAGAATCAGATTTTAACATCTTTCCCACTAAGCCACTAAAATTGTCAAATAATGGAAGGAGCTGCTTCAAAAGAAGAGTAAAGTGACCATCCTTGAAGATATTCAAGCAAAATACAGAATAATCTTTCAGGAATCCTCTAGAAGGGTTACTTGCAGTGTAGGAGGGTCACTATATAATGTACTGAAGAATGCAATTCCGGAATCAGACTTGAGTTTGACACCTGGATCTGTTGATTCTTAGCTATATAAACCTAGGCGAGTTAACCTCTCTGAATCTGATTCCTCATTTATACAAATGCAGACAAAAATAGGATACTTCTAGGAGTTGTCGAAAAGATTAAGTAAAAAACTGCAGGTAAGCATTTATCACTGTGCCTGACATACAATGAAAACTCAATAGATGTCTGATATCATTATTATTGAATGGGACTAGATAATCTTTAAAGTATCTTCCAATTATAAGAGCCTATGGGTCCATAAACAAACTTTGGTCATATCACCAAAGCAGATGTAAATCTTCTGCCTGTTATAATGCAAGAGTCTCTTCATCTATTGAGATTCATTTCCTGCCATCACAACAACATGGCAGCCAACAGGGTCTACTTTTCCTGGTAAGATACCATTTGGCCTGGCTGAGTTGGGGCCTGATCCATACCAGACAAGTAGGGAACACTGTCTGGACACAGCAGGATTATAAGAGCTGGTGGCAATATATAAGTTAGTATAGGCATGGGCTGGACAGAAACCAAAATAAAAGACCAGCAATGGCAGAGCTAGTTGCAATAATAGGATAGGGTAAACAAACATGGTTTGTTACCAGTAGTAACTTAAACTGCATGAATCTAAAAATATTAAACAATATTTAAGATCAAATAGTCCAAAATCCAAAATTTTAAATGCAGTCAGAGAAAGTTTTAATGAGTCTGTTGCAACACCCAGGTGGGTCACAAGAAAGAAGTTATTTTGATAAAGATTCCTTACAATAAGCTGGGCACTGTGTTAAGTACTTACACACGTTACTTATTAAAACTTCACAACAACTCTTTATCACCACCAGCATTTTATGCACATAGAAACTGAAGCTCAGAGAAATTGAATAATTTGCCTAAGATCACATTGCTAGTAAAGAACATGAGCTAAGGCAGGTCTCTTAAGAATGAATTCTTCATATCCATTCAGTCTTCACTGTCCATATCCCATAGGAAAAAAAATGTCTTCTGATTGGAGTTGGGGACTTATTGAGATAAGAGGTTGCTCCTGAGAACTCTACTAACATGCACCTTGCGGGGAAGGAGTGCTTTCCTATCATCAATGTTAGGATCATGATGTGTGATCTACTTGTATCAGGCTGGGCCACAGAGATCCTATCATAACCACACCATAACCCCAACTCTGCAATTTAATTTTTCCTCCATGTGAAGTGAGGCACTATCAATTCTGCCTCACTTCAGAAGAATGGAAAATATATGGGCTAAACACTGAGTTCATATATGCGATGATAACATTCAATTCCTATTTCCAAAGGAGTCACTCTTCACTGACCCAAAGTTTACAAGAAAAATGTTCTTACTTCCCCAAATTATTAGCAAGCCATGAGGGTGCACACCTACGGAGGAGATTAGGCCAAAGGATACTCAGGAAAGAGTGAATGCAAATCGTAAGAACAGGATGCAGAAACTTTTAATAGAAAGTAAAATTGGGGGGCTTCCCTGGTGGTGCAGTGGTTGAGAGTCCGCCTGCCGATGCGGGGACACGGGTTCGTGCCCCGGCCCGGGAGGATTCCACATGCCGCTGAGCCATGGCCGCTGAGCCTGCGCGTCCGGAGCCTGTGCTCCGCAACGGGAGAGGCCACAGCAGTGAGAGGCCCGCGCACCGCAAAAAAAAAAAAAATGTAAAATTGGATCAGAGATACAGTTCTTTACCTGAATACTGTATACCATGATTTGAAAGGAATTTTGATAATTTTTATAACTGTATGAAATTATCATAAAGTTCATTAGAAGATCATAATTGTTGCTTAAAAATGTTAGTTATCTTAGAGATAGCACTCCCCTTCAAGAAGAGAGAAATTATCTCTATGGAGATTTGATGGGAAAATGAAATAACAACTGAGATGAGAAAAAGATGAAAATAATACAGAGCATGATAATTTATTATATAGGATCTCAGTTGTGCTTAAAGACTAAGCTATGGTTATTAATATTAAACTATCATTGTTTCACACGATTACATTCAGAAGTTGATGTGTTATCATTTTGGTTCTATGGCAGGCAGACAGCACAGAAAAATATATTTTCAGACTTTAAAAGAGAAGTCACCTCTAGTGTTTTCTTTATTAAGTTAGACCTGGTAACCAAAGAATAATGCAGTAAAATTGGGGTCAGCATAATGTTGTGGAAGAAAAGGATATGAGCCTTTCATGAAAGTCTACCATGAATAGGTATTGTGCTAGAGATTTTACATGTTATTTCATCTAATCTTAAAGTCAAATCTGTGAGGCAAGCCTCATCACCCCATTTTGTAATGAGGCAACTGAGTCCCCAAGATGTTAAGAAACAAGTACCCAAGAACACACTGCCAGCGAGACCATTATATAGAGGTTACTTAGCCACCTTCTAATTATTAATTTGATGTTTCCCTTCTCAAAAGGCTATTTATATTGTTTGAAAAGATGAGCAAAATTGACAAACCTTTAGCTAGACTGATGAAGCAAAAAATAAAAAAGACTGCTAAAATCAGGAATGAAATAGGGGACAATACTACTGACTGTAAAGATATATAAAGGATTATAAAGGAATACTATGAACAGCTGTATGTATACAAATTAGATAACTTAGCTGAAATGGTCAAATACCTAATAAGAAAAAAACTACCAAAATTGACTGAAGAAGAAATTGAAAACCCGAATATAACTACAACAAGTAAAGAAATTAAGTTAGTACTGAAAAAACAACTCACAAAAGAAGCCTAGGCTCAGATAGCTTTACCAGAGAATTCTAATAAACATTTAGAGGACAATTAACACCCACCCTTCACAAACTCTTCCATGAAATAGAAGAGCAAGGAACACTTCCCCACTTATTCTATGAGGTCAGTATTACCCTGATGCCAAAACCAGACAAAGACATCACAAGACAAGAAAACTATAGACCAATATCTCATGAATGTAGGCATGAAATTCCCAACCAGATACTAGCAAACTGAATCCAGCAACATAGAGAAAGGATTATACACCATGGCCAACTGGGATTTATCCCAGGAATTCAGGTTTAACATCAGAAAATCAATGAAATACACCATATGAATAAAGGGAAAAATAAATATTTCAAAAGACATAAAAACATGTTGACAAAATTCAACACCCTTTCATAATGAAAACATTCAACAAATTAGGAATAGAAGGGAACTTCCTCAACTGGATAAAAGGTATCAAGGAAAGACCCAGAGTTAATATTGTACTAAATGGTGAGACGAGACAAGCCAAGGTTGTCTGCCCTCAAGACTTCTTCTCAGTATTGTACTGGAGGTTCTAGCTATGAAATTAGGCAATATAAAGAAATAAAAAGGATCCATATTGGAAATGAAGAAGTAAAACTATCTCAACCTGCAAATGACATGATATTTTATAAGGAAATCGTAAGGAATCCACAAAAAAACTATTAGAGCTAATAAATGAGTTCAGCAAGTTTGTAGGATGCAAAGTCAATATAAAAAAATTAGTTGTATGTCTATACTTGTAACAAACAATTGGAAATGAAATTTTAAAATAATTTCACTTCCAATAGCATCAAAAACAAAATAAAAACAAATAAATAATCCTATTTAAACATGGGCAAAGGAACTGAAATAGACATTTTTTCAAAGAAGATATACAAATGGCCAACAGATACAGGAAAAGGTGTACGACATCATTAATCATCAGGGAAATGCAAATCAAAACCACAAAGAAATATCCCCTTACACTTATTAGAATGGCTATTATTGTTACCAAGGCTGTTGCCCAGAATCATATCCCTGCCCCTCACTCGAATAGTAACCAATTACTCTTATCTGTTTCAGGAGGAAGCTGCAAAGAGAAAAAAACAAGAACTGGTTAGAACCAACTAGGCCCAAGATGGTGGAAGATCTGACTTCCAGTAGCTCTTGAGCCTCATTATAGGCTCATTGTAATATTTCAGCTAAATGGGATACCCAGCTGTGCCACGACAGTTGACTGATTGCCATGACAACAATCAGAAAAGCCCATACAAGGACTGAAAAGGACAGTTGCATCAGTTCCGGGTCCAAATCACCCCCCTGTTCTCAGATAAGTCATGAATATATATATTCCTCCTACTTTTTTCAATTCCCTCCCTTTTACCTTGACCCTCCTATATATTTCGTGTCTCCACCCAAATTGGGTTGAGAAGTTGATTTATGAACTAGGTTCCCGCTTCTCCATTCTTTGGCCATTGAATAAAGCTTGTGCTGTTCCAGTCTCAGCATCAATTTTGTTATTGGCTGCATGAATTCAATTGGAAAAACAACCTCCCTGGCTGAGACAGGGGCTCTTGGCCCAGGCTAGGACCCTGCATGGGGTCAACCAATTCAGTAACATTATCAAAAAGACAAGAGATAAACAAGTGCTGGTGAGGATGTGGAGAAAAGGGAACACTTCTGCACTATTGGTGGGAACATAAATTAGTATAGCCACTATGAAAAACAATATGGAGGTTCCTCAAAAAATTAAAAACAGAACTACCATATGATCCAGCAATCCCACAATATCCAAAGGAAATGAAATCACTATCTCAAAGAGATATCTGAACCCCCATGTTCATAGCAGCATTATTCACAATAGCCAAGACATGGAAACAACCTAAGTATCCTTCAATGGATGAATGGATAAAGAAAATGTGATAATTATATATATGTGTGTGTATATATATATATATATATATATATATATATATATATAATATAATATTATTCAGCCATAAAAAAGAAGGAAATCCTGCCATTTGTGACAATATAGATAAACTTGAAGGTAATTATCCTAAGTGAAATAAATCAGACAGAGAAAGATAAATACCCTATGATCTCACTTATATGTAGAATCTGAAAAAAATCCTGAACTCGTAGAAACAGAGAGTAGATTGGTGGTTGCAAGGGGAGCTGGGGGTGGGGGGAACAGGTGGTGGGGAATAGGTGGAGGTGGTCATAGTCAAAGGGTACAAACTTCCAGTTATAAGATGAATAAGTTCTGGGTATCTAATGAATAGCATAGTGGCTCTAGTCAACAATACTACATTGTATACTTGAAACTTGCCAAGAGAATAAATCTTAAAAGTTCTTAACAGACACACCCAAAAAAGGGAAACTATGTGAAGTAATGGATGTGTTTTACTAACCTTTCTGTGGTAGTCATTTTGTGATATATACATATATCAAGTCATAAGTTGTATACCTTAAAATCACACGATGTTATATGTCAATTATATTGCAATAAAGGTGGAAAAACATAATCCCTATGAAAATCCCAACCAGAATCTTTGCAGAAATTGGATAGGCTAATCTTAAAATTCATATGGAGATTCAAGGGACATATAATAGCCAAAATAATCTTGAAAAAGAACAAAGTTAGAGGACTCACACTTCCTGATTTCAAAACTTACTACAAAGCTACAAAGTTATTAAGACAGTGTGGTACTGGCATAAGGATAGACATATTTATCAGCAGGACTGGCCTAAGGATAGACATATACATCAATGGAGGATAACTGAGAATCCAGAAATAAACCCTTACATTTACAATCAACTGATTTTTCACAAGGGTGCCAAGACAACTTTATTCAATGGGGGAAAATAATAGTCTATAAACAAATGGTGCTTGGACAACTGCATGCCCATGTGCAAAAGAATGAAGCTGGACCCCTTCTTCATACCATACAGGAATATTAACTCAAAATGGATCACAGTTTTCAGTGTAAGAGCTAAAACTATAAAATCCTTAGAAGAAAATATTGGAGTACATACTCGTGAACTGGGTTAGGCAATAATTTCCTAGTAACAACACCAATAGAACAAACAACAAATGAAAAAATAAATAGGACATTATCAAAATGAAAACATTTTATGCTGCAAAGGACACCATTAAGAAAGTGAAAAAAGGGCTTCCCCAGTGGCGCAGTGATTGAGAGTCCACCTGCTGATGCAGGGGACATGGGTTCGGGCCCCGGTCCAGGAAGATCCCACATGCTGCGGAGCGGCTAGACCGGTGAGCCATGGCCGCTGAGCCTGCGCGTCCGGAGCCTGTGCTCCGCAACAGGAGAGGCCACAACAGTGAGAGGCCAGCGTACCACAAAAAAAAAAAAAAAAAAGTGAAAAAAAAAACAACCCACAAAACTGGAGGCAATATTTGCAAGTCATACATATATCTGATAAGGAACACATATCCAGACTATATAAAGAACTCCTACAACTCAATAGGCAAAGGATGTGCACAAAGATTTCTACAAAGGACATATACAATTAGCCAGTAAACACATAAAGGAGATGCTCAATATTGCTAATCTTTTTTTTTTAATTTTTGAATTTTATTTTATTTATTTTTTTATACAGCAGGTTCTTATTAGTCATCAATTTTATACACATCAGTGTATACACATCAATCCCAATCGCTCAATTCATCACACCACAATCCCGAGCCCCCTGCAGCTTTCCCCCCTTGGTGTCCTACGTTTGGTTCTCTACAACTGTGTCTCAACTTCTGCCCTGCAAACCGGTTATCTGTACCATTTGTCTAGGTTCCACATACATGCATAAATATACGATACATGTTTTTCTCTTTCTGGTTTACTTCACTCTGTATGACAGTCTCTAGATCCATCCACGTCTCAACAAATGACCCAATTTCGTTGCTTTTTAGGGCTGAGTAATATTCCACTGTATATATGTACCACATCTTCCTTATCCATTCGTCTGTCGATGGGCATTTAGGTTGCTTCCATAACCTGGCTATTGTAAATAGTGCTGCAGTGAACATTAGGGTGCATGTGTCTTTTTGATTTATGGTTTTCTCTGGGTATATGCCCAGTAGTGGGATTGCTGGATCATATGGTAATTCTATTTTTAGTTTTTTAAGGAACCTCCATACTGTTCTCCATAGTGGCTGTATCAATTTACATCCCCAGCAACAGTGCAAGAGGGTTCCCTTTTCTCCACACCCTCTGCAGCATTTGTTCTTTGTAGATTTTCTGATGATGCCCATTCTAATTGGTGTGAGGTGATACCTCATTGTAGTTTGGATTTTCATTTTTCTAATGATTAGTGATGTTGAGCAGCTTTTCATGTGCTTCTTGGCCATCTCTATGTCTCCTTTGGAGAAATGTCTATTTAGGTCTTCTGCCCATTTTTGGATTAGGTTGTTTGTTTCTTTAATATTGAGCTTCATGAGCTGTTTATATATTTTGGAGATTAATCCTTTGTCAATTGATTCATTTGCAAATATTTTCTCCCATTCTGAGGGTTGTCTTTTCATTTTGTTTATGGTTTCCTTTACTATGCAAAAGTTTTGAAGTTTCATTAGGTCCCAATTGTTTATTTTTGTTTTTATTTCCATTACTCTAGGAGGTGGATCAAAAAAGATCTTGCTGTGATTAATGGCAAAGAGTGTTCTTCCTATGTTTTCCTGTAAGAGTTTTATAGTGTCTGGTCTTACATTTAGGTCTCTAATACATTTTCAGTTTATTTTTCTGTATGGTGTTAGCAAGTGTTCTAATTTCATTCTTTTATGTGTAGCTCTCCAGTTTTCCCAGCAACACTTATTGAAGAGACTGTCTTTTCTCCATTGTATAGCCTTGCCTCCTTTGTCATAGATTAGTTGACCATAGGTGCGTGGGTTTATCTCTGGGCTTTCTAACTTGTTCCATTGATCTATGTTTCTGTTTTTGTGCCAGTACCATATTGTCTCGATTACTGTAGCTTTGTAGTATAGTCTGAAGTCAGGGTGTCTGATTCCTCCAGCTCCGTTTTTTTCCCTCAAAACTGCTTTGGCTATTCGGGGTCTTTTGTGTCTCCATACAAGTTTTAAGATTTTTTATTCTAGTTCCGTAAAAAATGCCACGGGTAATTTGATAGGGATTGCATTGAATCTGTAGATTGCTTTGGGTAGTATAGTCATTTTCCCAAGATTGATTTTTCCAACCCAGGAACATGGTATATCTCTCCACCTCTTGGCACCATCTTTAATTTCTTTCATCAGTGCCTTATACTTTTCTGCAGACAGGTCTTCTGTCTCCCTAGGTAGGTTTATTCCTAGGTATTTTATTCTTTTTGCTGCAGTGATAAATGGGAGTGTTTCCTTAATTTCTCTTTCAGATTTTTCATCATTAGTGTATAGGAATGCAAGAGATTTCTGTGTATTAATTTTGTGTCCTGCAACTTTACCAAATTCATTGACTAGCTCAAGTAGTTTCATGGTGGCATCTTGAGGATCTCTAAGTATAATACCATGTCATCTGCAAACAGTGACAGTTTTACTTCTGCTTTTCCAACTTGTATTTGTTTTATTTCTTTTTCTTCTCTGATTGCCATGGCTAGAACTTCCAAAACTATGTTGAGTAATAGTGGTGACAGTGGACATCCTTGTCTTGTTCCTGACCTTAGAGGAAATGCTTTCAGTTTTTCACCATTGAGAATGATGTTTGCTGTGGATTTGTTGTATATGGCCTGTATTATTTTGAGGTAGGTTACCTCTATGCCCACTTTCTGGAGAGTTTTTATCATAAATGGGTGTTGAATTTTGTCAAAAGCTTTTTCTGCATCTATTGAGATGATCATATGGTTTTTCTTCTTCAATTTGTTAATATGGTGTATCACATTGATTGATTTGTGTATATTGAGGAATCCTTACATCCCTGGGATAAATCCCACTTGATAATGGTGTAAGATCCTTTTAATGTGTTGTTGGATTCTCTTTGCTAGTATTTTCTTGAGGATTTTTGCATCTACATTCATCAATGTTATTGGTCTATAATTTTCTTTTTTTGCAGTATCTTTGTCTGGTTTTGGTATCAGGGTGATGGTGGCCTCATAGAATGAGTTTGGGAGTGTTCCTTCCTCTGCAATTTTTTGGAAGAGTTTGAGGATGGGTGTTAGCTCTTCTCTAAATGTTTGATAGAATTCACCTGTGACGCCATCTGGTATTGGGCTTTTGTTGGTTGGAAGATTTTTAATCACAGTTTCAATTTCATTACTTGTGATTGGTCTGTTCATATTTTCTACTTCTTCCTGGTTCAGTCTTCGAAAGTTATACCTTTCTAAAAATTTGTCCATTTCTTCCAGGTTGTCCATTTTATTAGCATAGAGTTGCTTGCAGTAGTCTCTTAGGATGCTTTGTATTTCTGGGTTGTCTGTTGTAACTTCTCATTTTTCATTTCTAATTTTATTGATTTGAGTTCTCTCCCTCTTTTTCTTGAAGAGTTTGGCTAATGGTTAATCAATTTTGTTTATCTTCTCAAAGAACCAGCTCTTACTTTTATTGATCTTTGCTATTGTTTTCTTTGTTTCTATTTCATTTACTTCTGCTCTAATCTTTATGATTTCTTTCCTTCTGCTAACTTTGGGTTTTGTTTGTTCTTCTTTCTCTAGTTCCTTTAGGTGTAAGGGTAGATTGTTTATTTGAGATTTTTCTTGTTTCTTGAGGTAGGCTTGTATTGCTAAAAACTTCCCTCTTAGAACTACTTTTGATGCATCCCATAGGTTTTGGGTCGTCATATTTTCATTGTCATTAGTCTCTAGGTATTTTTTGATGTCCTCTTTGATTTCTTCAGTGATCTCTTGGTTATTTAACAACGTATTCTTTAGCCTCCATGTGTTTGTGTGTTTTAGGTTTTTTCCGTGTAATTCATTTCTAATCGCATAGCGTTGTGGTCAGAGGAGATTCTTGATATGATTTCAATTATCTTAAATTTACTGAGGCTTGATTTGTAACCCATAATGTGATCTATTCTGGAGAATGTTCCATGTGCACGTGAGAAGAAAGTGTAATCTGCTGTTTTGGGATGGAATATCCTATAAATATCAATTAAATCTATCTGGTCTATTGTGTCATTTAAAGCTTCTGTTTCCTTATTTATTTTCATTTTGGATGATCTGTCCATTGGTGTAAGTGAGGTGTTAAGGTCCCTCACTATTATTGTGTTACTGTCGATTTCCTCTTTTAGAGCTGTAAGCAGTTGCCTTAGGTATTGAGATGCTCCTATGTTGAGTGCATATATATTTATAATTGTTATATCTTCTTCTTGGATTGATCCCTTGAACATTATGTAGTGTCCTTCCTTGTCTCTTGTAACATTCTTTATTTTAAAGTCTATTTTATTTGATATGAGTATTGCTACTCCAGCTCTGTTTTGATTTCCATTTGCATGGAATATCTTTTTCCATCCCCTCACTTGCAGTCTCTATGTGTCCCTAGGTCTGAAGTGTGTCTCCTGTAGACAGCATATATATGGGTCTTGTTTTTGTATCCATTCAGCAATCCTGTGTCTTTTGGTTGGAGCATTTAGTCCATTCATGTTTAGTGTAATTATCGATATGTATGTTCCTATGATCATTTTCTTAGTTGTTTTGGGTTTGTTTTTGTAGGTCCTTTTCTTCTCTTGTGTTTACCACTTAGAGAAGTTCCTTTAGCATTTGTTTTAGAGCTGGTTTGGTGGTGCTGAATTCTCTTACCTTTTGCTTGTCTGTAATGCTTTTATTTCTCCATCGAATCTGAATGAGATCCTTGCCAGGTACAGTAATCTTGGTTATAGGTTCTTCCTTTTCAGCACTTAAAGTATATCATGCCACTCCCGTCAGGCTTGTAGAGTTTCTGCTGGGAAATCAGCTGTTAACCTTTTGGGATTTCCCTTGTATGTTATTTGTTGGTTTTCCCTTGCTGCTTTCAACAATTTTTCTTTGTCTTTAATTTACCAATTTGATTACTATTTGTCTCGGCGTGTTTCTCCTTGGGTTTATCCTATATGGGACTCACTGCGCTTCCTGGACCTGGGTGGCTATTTCCTTTCCCATGTTAGGGAACTTTTCAATTATAATCTCTTCAAATATTTTCTTGAGCCCTTTCTCTCTCTCTTCTCCTTCTGGGATCCCTATAATGCGAATGTTGTTGCATTTAATGTCCCAGAGGTCTCTTAGGCTGTCTTCATTTCTTTTCATTCTTTTTTTTTCATTCTGTTCCGCAGCAGTGAATTCTAGCATTCTGTCTTCCGTTCTTCTGCCTCAGTTATTCTGCTATTAATTCCTTCCAGTGTAGTTTTCATTTCACGTATTGTATTGTTCATCTCTGTTTGTTCTCTAATTCTTCTAGGTTTTTGTTAAACATTTCTTGCATCTTCTCGATCTTTGCCTCCATTTTTTTCCAAGGTTCCGGATTATCTTCACTATCATTATTCTGAATTCTTTTTCTGGAAGGTTGCCTATCTCCACTTCATTTAGTTGTTTTTCTGGGGTTTTATCTTGTTCCTTCATCTGGTACATAGCTCTCTGCCTTTTCATCTTGTCTATCTTTCTGTAAATGTGGTTTTCCTTCCACAGGCTGCAGGACTGTAGTTCCTTTTGCTTCTGCTGTCTGCCCTCTGGTGGATTAGGCTATCTAAGAGGCTTGTGTAAGTTTCCTGATGTGAGGGACTGGTGGATGGTAGAGCTGACTGTTGCTCTGGTGGGCAGAGCTCAGTAAAACTTTAATCCGCTTGACTGCTAATGGGTGGGGCTGGGTTCCCTCCCTGTTGGTTGTTTGGCCTGAAGCAATCCAACACTGGAGCCTACCTGGGCTCTTTGGTGGGGTTAATGACAGACTCTGGGAAGGCTCACGCTAAGGAGTACTTCCCAGAACTTCTACTGCCAGTGTCCTTGTCCCCACAGTGAGCCACAGCCACCCCCGGCCTCTGCAGGAGACCCTCTAACACTAGCAGGTAGGTCTGGTTCAGTCTCCCCTGGGGTCACTGCTCCTTCCCCTGGGTCCCAATGTGCACACTACTTTGTGTGTTCCCTCCAAGAGTGGCATCTCTGTTTCCCCCAGTCCTGTCAAAGTACTCCAGTCAAATCCCACTAGGCTTCAAAGTCTGATTTTCTAGGAATTACTCCTCCCGTTGCCGGACCCCCAGTTTGGGAAGCCTGACGTGGGGCTCAGAACCTTCACTCCAGTGGGTGGACTTCTGTGGTATAAGTGTTCTCCGGTCTGTGAGTCACCCACCCAGCAGTTATGGGATTCGATTTTACTGTGATTGCATCCCTCCTACCATCTCATTGAGGCTTCTCCTTTGTCTTTGGATGTGGGTATCTTTTTTGGTGTCTTCCTGGCGATGATGGTCCAGCAGCTAGTTGTGATTCTGGTGTTCTCACAAGAGCGAATGAGAGCACGTCCTTCTACTCTGCCATACATTTATGATGAGGACAGGGCTGAACAAGGCTCCTCATCTCTGATCCAGCTGGTGTCCTCACATAGATTTTTCATAGTTGGTTGAATATTGCTAATCTTTAGGGAAATGTAAATAAAACCACAATTGAAATACCACTTCAGATTTATTAGGACGGATATAATAATAAAGACAGATAATAACAAGTGTTAGCAAGGATGTTGAAAAACTGGAACCCTCATATGTTCCTTGTTGCAATATAAAATGGTGCAGTCACTTTAAAAAAGTCTGGCAGCCCCTCAAATAGTTAAACATAGAGTTACCATATGACCCAGAGATTCCACTCCTAGGTATATACTCAAGAGAACTGAAAACAAATGTCCACACAAAAACATGTACATAAATGTTCATAGCGGCATTATTCATAATAGCCAAAAAGTGGAAACAACCCAAATGTCCATCTACTGATGAATGGATAAACAAAATGTAAAAACCATACAATGGAATATTCTTTAACCATAAACAGAATGAAATACTGATTCATGCTACAACATGAATGACCTTGAAAATATTATGCTAAGTGAAAAAGACAATACTTAAAAAACACACATTATATGATTCCATTTATATGAAATGTCCAGAATAGTCCAATCTATAGAGACAGGAAGCAGATTAATGATTCTAGGGATTGGAGGAGAGGAAAGATTAGGGAGAAATGGGGGAGTCACTAGTTATGGATACAGGGCTTCTTATTGTGACTCTAAAGTTGATTTTGATAATAGTTGCACTATTCTGTGAATATACGAAAAATCATTGAATTGTACACTTTGACTGAGTGAAGTATATGGTATGTGAATTTTATCTTAATAAGTCTGTTGTTTAACATAAAAGCAGGGGTGAGTAAAACTGCTGGGACTTTGGCTTGGATTAAGGCAGGGCACCAAACTATACTAGTGGCCGCTATATTCTTTACCGCCATGCACTTGTGAGAAAAGAAATACCATTTCACTTAAGAATGTTCTTGATGAAGCGGTAGAAATTATATGTTATTTATGTTAATATGCATTGGGTTTGTTATTGTGATTTTTAAATAAATTAATAAAATTTTCAAGACTATAGAAATTATAAGAAACTTGTAATGCCACATAACATACTACATTTATATAACACACCACATCCTTCTGAACTGACTTTAGTTTGGTTAGGTAGCTTGTAGAGGTTAAAAACTCTTCATCTGTGTTAGCAATAATTAAAAATCCTCTTCTGCCTTTCTCAAGAGGTACAATATACCCAAATGTATTTGGGTGAGGGTGCTAGAAACCCATTTATTTTATTCTTAAAAATGAAGAAAGTTCTTTCTAAAACATGTTGCTTAAGGTCTTAATTTTTGAAATCTGTTGCACTATATCTTGAATTGTACAATATGTTGCAATATGGTCTAATATGCTAGTTCTAGATGTCATAGATAATACAAATTTTTAAATGATTCTTCCAAATTACCAGGTCCTAAATCTATTCATTCAAATATTTATTGTACTTGTTTCTATATCCTAAAGGCCCAGATATTATCAGCTAATAAAATACAATATTTGAATAAATGTTCCCATGAAATCATTTGCTGTAATCTTGTTACAACACAAAAGATATTTGCTAACTGGCTCCAAGGGACAATAAAAAATTAGTTGAATAATTTAGTTCAAATATAAAAGCTGTTAGGTATTGCAGTACTTTTAAAATTAAATATTAGTTTCCTCCATTATTCAGAAACACATCAGTCACTGAATAAATGAGCAAAGCTAAACAAGTGGCATTCCTTATCAAATAAACACTAACATGATTGAGCATACAGCATTTCAATCAGTCAACATCTGTTCTATAATCGTATTTCCTATGTTATAAATGTAGTGTGAATGAACAATTCATTTTTATGGATTTACTGCCTCTTGCTGCTTCACCATTGTATTTCAATTCTAGTTAGAGGGACTTGAACAGGAAAGAATACACTGAATGCAGAAAAACTTGATTATCCATAACCTCTCAGGAATGAGTTAGCCAAGCTGTCCAGCTAGTTAAGAGTTTAAACATACTTCAGAAACAAACTATTTTTAATTTAATCTGTTGACTAGAAACTAAACACAATACTCACTGCTTATCTTCATAAGCATAATAAGGTGGATGATCACAATTTAATCATTTTTTGATGAATTTGGGCCATTAATATGAACAACAATTACTGCACTGTATTATAATGCACTGATGCCCTCAAGGCTTATTTAAGCAATATAGGGCTATTAGTCCCACATTGCTGTGAGTCCTTGGCCTGTTTTTGTTTTTTCTGTCCCTACCCTTATAATCAGCTGTCCTTCCCTCCTACTATCGTCTATGAGCCTTTCTAACATTTCTAAATTGCTTCTCCACAGCTGTTGGCTGGGAAATCCAATAATCATGATTTAAGCATAATGACAAGTAAATGAATTATGAGTACGGATTTGAGGAGCTTACCCTATAAAGTGTATGAGCTTAAGTGTATGGATTTTGTGACACATACTTTATCTATACAAAGCCTTTTTTCTCCATCCTAGTTCTTAGGTGAGGTTACTAGACCACTGAATTCCAGCTGTGTGATACACAGCTGTATCACACAGCTGGGGAGGTTTGATAAAACCTCCTTTACCATCATAACAATTTATGATCTAGTACAAAGTCTTTAGGCAATTAAAACAAGTTTGATTAAGACAAATCTACTTCTTCGGCAACTGCAGATAAAAAAGTATAGTCTTTCCAAGCTGGAACACTCAGAATAACCTAAGAAACAAATTGCATAGAGATTAAATACTTTGGAAGCATGACTTAGAAATCTGAAAATTCATATAAAACTAAGTATATAAATAGTAGAACAAATTCAATTCAGTTTTAATCAGTAAACGTTTAGTGAACATCTAATGTTCAAGGCATTATACTAGACACCACAGAGGATATAATAATGAGTAATACACAGTCTGTGCTTTCAGAACTTAATATCTAATAAGGAAGACTGAATACAAATGAGTAAGACGAAAGGCAAAGAAAGGTAAGGGATGTAACAAAAACATAAACACGATATCATGGGAGTTCAAAGCAATGAGAGATTAAATTTAGTATGCAGAGAAGAATCAGAAAATCACAAAGCGTTCCATGGAATAAATGACATTCATGATGAGCCTTACAGGCTGTGTGGGTTCTTAAGAGAGTAGAAGAGGCAGCAATAGTAGGCGTCTGGGGCTGAGGAAACTGCAATCATCCATTCCACAAATATTTACTGAGAGTTTATCATGTGTCAGGTACTGTTGTAGTTACTGTGCATAGAGCAGTAAACAAAACAGACAAAAATCCCTGCCCTCAAGGAGCTGATATTACAGTGGTGGGAGGATGGAATAAACAAAAATAGTAACAGTAATAACAACAATAACAGCTAACACATTAGCTCACTTAACATGTCAGGCACTAAGTGCCTAACATATAAATTCCTTTCAGCTTCAAAACATCTCTGTGAAGTGGATTACTATTGTCTCTATTTTACAGATAGAAAACTGAAAGCAGAGGTTAAATAAACTACCCAAAAGCACATAGGAGAAATGGAAGCATGATTCAAACCTGGGGTGTCCAAGCTATGACTCTGTTTTCTTAATCATTATGCTACAGCAAATAAGCATGGTCTGTAACATGTTATTGATGTAAACACTACATTCAAGGAACAGTAGGCCAATTTATCTGGAACGCATAAGGGAATAGTGGAGGATAGAGCTAAAGAAATAGGTTGGGCTCATACTATGGAGGGCCTTGAGTACAAGACAGGAGTCTGCCTGCTAAATTAAGTGCAATTAGAAGCCACTGAAGATAGTCATATAAATAGTGCCTCACTCTATAAAGGATGAACTGGAGTGAGGAGAGAGGCCAGGAGAGGAGTCCAGATTTACCACTGAACATTTATTAAGACTACTGACACAGCACAAGTGAAAAGTAATTAAGGAATAGAATACAATATGATATGATATGATATAATATAATACAAAATAATATAAATTATAGGATTTCTAAGAAACAAGAGATAAAACATACAAACAGTAATTTTAAAACTCATTCTTTCCAGTTCAGGGCAAAACCTTGCAGTCATTCTTGACTCCTCTGTTTCCTCTCACATCTCATATCCAATCAATAGCAAATCCAGAATCCAACAATCTTTCACCACTTTCACTACCACTACCCTAGTCCAGGCCATCATTAACTCTCTCCTGGCTTACTGCAATAGCTTCCTTCCTTACTCCCTGCGTCTACCCTTGCCCCACTACAGTCTAGCCTCAACCCAGCTGCCAGAGTTATCCTGCTAAAAAAAAAAAGGCAAGTCAGCTTGCTCCTTTGCACAAAACCCTCTGATGGCTTCCCATTTCACTCCCAATAAAAAGCGAAAATCTTTACAATGGCCTACACAGCCTGCATGATTTGGTCCTCTTCCCTCATGTCTCTAACCTCTCCTCCTACTACTCTTCCTTTTACTCACTCTACTTCAGTCAGACTGCCACTTTGCTATTTCTGGAACATTTATGTTCTCCCCCATCTCAGGGTCTTTACACTTGCTAGTCCTGCCTGGAACGTTCCACTTGTCTCTTCTCATATCTGCCTGGCTCTATCCTGAACTCCTTCAAATCGCTATTCAAATGTCACCTTCTAAAGTTAGCATTCCTGGAGTATACCATTTAAAATTGTGGGCACATACAACTCTGTCACCATATTCCCTATCCAACTTCCCTAATTTTTATCCATATAACTTTTTGTTATCTGACATTCTATATATTTTACTTATCTACTTGTGTGTCTTCTTCCACTGCAGTATCAGCTCTAAGACGGCCAGGATTTTTGTCTGTTGTGTTCGCTGTTATATCCTCAGTGCCTTAAATAGGGTCTGGCACATGGTAGTTCTCAATAAACATTTATTGAATGAATGAATTCAGGAATAACAAGGGGAAAGACAAAAGGGACACTGAAGAATCAGAATTTATATAAGAAGGCAACTGATGGAATGGATGAAGCAAGGAAGGAAAAGGAATCAAAATGCCTTCATGGTGTCCAGACTCCAGGAATGGAAGTAGCATTAGCAGAAATAGAATAGTTAGGGGAAACTGACTGGAGAGGTAAAATTAATTCACTTTTAGACATGATGAGTATATGGTATGAACACTAATGAGAGATCAAGCGATGCAAGCCTGGAGCTTAAGAAAGAGGTCGGGGTAAAGACATAGGTTTGGGGATTATTAATATAGAGATAATATTGTTAGAGCAAATAGGACAGAACCTTGGGAAAAGCTACATGGCGGGGGAATGGGGGTCGTTCCAAGGAAGAAAATCAGTCAGGGAGGTAGAAAGAGAACCAAAATAATGCCATGTCATCAAGCCAAGAGAGGAAAGAATTACAAAAAGGTGATGGTAAATTAGTATTAAATATTGGAAGAGGAGTCAAGAGGCTTCTTAGAACAAGCAGGTTGATTTGGCAATTAGGAAGCCATTGGTGACCTTTGAGGGAGGTGTTCCATTGAAGTGGCAGGGGCAGAAACCAAATTCCAAGGCAATTTAGAAAGGTACAGTTCTTTCAATAGGCTTAACAGAATAAAAGCACTCATACCCTTTTGCTTAATAATCCGATTCCTTGGAATTTTTCTTAAAAAGTGGTTCAACAAAAGAATAAAAGTAAACAAATACATGAATGCAGGAAGATGTACATTTCATTGTTGTAATTATAAAAATTTGTAAACTATTTGAAATGTCCAACCAAAGGAAAAGTTTAGTAATGTATGATATAGTAAAACAATAAAATACTTGTTAAATATTATAAAGAATATGAAAAAAGGGTATGATATGTTACATAGAAAAAAATTTAATTTAAATTTAATTTTAAATTTAATTTAAAATGTATGCCATCCATTCATCTGACATTTAATTATGGAGCCCCTCCTAATGTGATATACACATACTAGATATACAGTGGCAGACAAAACCGACAGGACTTTTACTCGCATAAGACTTACAGTCTGTGATTAAAACTGTGAGAAAAAGTATACATGTATGCAAACAGAGAAAAGTATACCCTCAAATGACAAAAGCTGTATGTTATGATGACAGGATTATGGCTTTTCTCCTCAATATATTTGAAGAAAAATAACTCTTTCCAATAAATAAAGAGAAAAGTAAATCTTTATAGCAATGAAAGACGAGAGGTGACTTGACAGGTTAGCAGGGTTTGAAGAAATGTTTTCCAGAATTGGGAACCTGAGCATGTGCCAAGACAAAGGAGATAGCACAGAGTCAGAGCTTGAAAATTCACGTATCTTTCTTACTGCAACAGCTAATTTAACATATCCATTCTGAGAGCTCTTCAAATTCCTTGGAGGATGGACTTTGAATAGCCTAGAATAGCTGTCCTAGGGCTGACATTTAAACATGTCTCTTGTGAACACTAATAAAGATCCCACCCTCCATTTTAAAAAAGCTTGATTCGGACAATAAATTTCATAGTAAAAGTACTGAACATGGAGGAAACAGTTACTGAACATTATTAGCTCTCAGGAATTGCCTCAGACTACAGAATGTATACAACTCATTCCAATAACTTTGCTTCTAAATGATTTTTTTTAATAGAGCAAAAATTGGCTGGGAGTGGGATATGTTTTTATTACCACTTAAAAGGAAAATAATTTAATGGAAGTGTGGGATAGCACATCTAATACGCTGACCTCTCAGTTCCTTAACCTCCTAATCTTCAATGACTCTCCTCCATTCCATGTCAGCCACCCATTCCCCACACCTTGTTATCATCACTCATTAACACTCCTCCAAAATCACTAATTCAAATATGACATTATCTGACCACAACCTTCCAGGTTTCTGGTTCAATTACTTCCACTATCCCTATTCTTTCAGTTCATCAAGATTTCGAGTTCACTGATCCCTCCTCCTCTATTTTCTCCCTATTCATCAGAATTTTCTTCACTTCTTTCCTTATCCAGCTTAAGTTCTGAAACTGATCAGGACTCTGTTGGGCCCTCCTGGGCACAAAGGCCTTACCGGGTGCCCCATTTCTTATTTGCAGGATAAAGACCTTAGCCTCCTAGACTTTCCCTGAGTACCAAAGGGCAGGTTCAAACAGTTACTAATCAGGGAAGTAAGGGAATGCAAAAACAAAGGAGGAGCAATCAAGAAACAATAGTGCAGCAGCCATTAAAGCAGGATCCTGGTTCCTGCTCAAGGGATATACATCTTTGAGTTCTTCTGCAAGAACAACTTTTTCAAATTTTCTCCATCCTCCACCCAGGTGGTAACTTCAGGCTAAGCACAAGATTCCTGGAACACCACCTTGTTACCTCACCACCAACCAATCAGAAGAAAGTCGCACGCCCTGCAGCCCTCACCCCAAATCTTCTCCCCCAAAACCATTGGGGGGTTCGGGTTTTTTCGAGCACAAGCCACCCGTTCTCTGGGTTGGCCCTGCAGTATACCTTTCTCTGCTCCAAACTCCGAAATTTCCGTTTGTTTGGCCTCACTGTGCATCGGGCGCACAAACTTGCATTCAGTAACAGTTCCATGGTGCGTCGCTGCAGTAACACTATTGCTAAAACCACAAATCTCCTGACTCTGATGTTGTTGTTGACAAGGATAATGATGTTTTTGTACTCATCTAGCCAAAGTCCAACCATTGATCACTCCTACCATCTACTTTCTCTGTGCCAGTATCCAGTGGCCAAGTATGGGGCAAATCACACAACAGGCAGATGGGTTTCAATACATAAAATCAAAATCACTACCTACAGCAGGGCCCTGAACACTGCTTACCAATCTTGTTTTGTTTCTCTGGTCAATATGCTCTTTTTCACTCTCCATCACAACTTTTTCAAATTTTCTCCACTCTCCTCAAAGCTCCAGTGCGCTATCCCCCAGCATTACCCCTTTTCAGAAAATAAGAAACAGACTTTCTTCTTCCCTAGAAGAAACAGACTGTTATCTCCTTAAGGCTGGCACATAGCAGGTACTCAAATATATGATAAATGGAGGGGGGAAAAGGATAAAACATGAAAAGAAGAAAAACTTGGCATGGTAACCTTAAACATAGCACTTCCTTTTCTGTAAGCCTCAGTTTTCTCATTATAAAAAAGAGGTAGATATGTAACATTATTTAAGTGGCCCCCAGGTCTAAATGCTATGGTAATAAAATTTAGGCTCACATGTCAGGACCTATGAGTACAACCTGTCCAGAGAAAGATTTTCTCAAAAGTGCACAAGCGCAGGACTTCCTTGGCGGTCTACTGGTTAAGACTCCGCCCTTCCACTGCAGGGGGCGTGGGTTTGATCCCTGGTCGGGGAACTAAGATCCCACTTGCCACGTGGCACAGCCAGAAAAAAAGTGCACAAGCAGTAGCCAGGAAATACCATCTTATCCCAGTTGGGGTAGGTGCTATAATTCACTATTCCATAAATATTTACAATTGGCCCTTGAACGATATGGGTTTGGACGGAGTAGGTCCACTTATATTGGGATCTTTTTTCAAAAGTAAATACTACAGTACTACACCATCCTTGGACATAGAGGGCCAACTATAAATTCTACTCAGATTTTCGAATGAGCAGAGGGTCAGCCCCCCTAATGCCCGTGTTGTTCAAGGGTCTACTGTACTGAATAACTTCTATGTGTAAAGATTTACAGGGGAAAATAAAGGCTATGTAAGACCTAGTCTATGCCTTCATGGAGCTTTCAATCTACAAGGGGAAGAAAGACTGTATATAAATATCTCTATTAGGTGACATGTGCAGCTCCTTTTAAAAAGACTAGTGATTAATGACCTAGCAATTCTTATTACTTCCCAATCAACTGTGAAAAACTCTGATGGCTTCCAAAAAACTGTCACTTCCTAAGATATGATTTAACAACATGCATTTCTTGAAAGTCCTGAAAGCCACATTTAGGAGTGGGTGAGTAGAGAAATGTGGAGTTAGTCCTGACTTATTAAAATGTTTTTCAAATTTCAAGACATTCTATACTTGTTAAAATGTTTTTCAATGGAAGAAACACCTTGGAAACATTTATTAAACCTATCTCTGCACAAATTTTATGGTCAGTGGAATGATTTTGAATGTATCAGCTTGCCGAAAAAAGAGAAGGAAGGAAAAAGAAAAATAGGTACTGATGTATCCATGCCTAGGGTTCTAAACTTGACCATGCATTAGAAACACCTAGGGAATTTTTTTTTCCTTTTTTTTTTTTTTTGGCCACGCCACGCAGCATGCGGGATCTTAGTTCCCTGACCAGGGCTCGAACCCGAGCCCCCTGCATTGGGAACAGGGAGTCTTAACTACTGGACCGCCAGGGAAGTCCCTCCCTAGGGAATTTTTTTAAATACATAGTCCTGTCCCTCATCCCCACCCCAGCCCTACTCAGAGGGTTTGAGCCCAGAAATTTGCATCTTCAAAGCTCCTCAGGAGACTCTGATGCACTGCCAGGTTTGAGAACCAAGGTCAGATCATTTAGATCATTCACTACCCCCAACCCCACAAGAATTTCTGTATCACAGAATAGCAAAATAACTCACTGATTTATTGCTAAAAATAGATTTCCTCAGGTTAGCAGGTTACTTTTAAATAAAATTTACTATACAATTGGGTTGTACTTTAAGTGACTTACGCACAGTTTATAATGCATTGGTGTCCCTTGCATATACAATACTTATGTCCATTTTCTAAGACTTGGAGCATAATTTTTAATTACTTTAAATGATTAGAGATTTATAGTTCCTATCACTTTGCTTTTATGCCACATTGTTGGTTATTGCTATGATTTATTTGACGCGGAGACTCTGGTCAGGTACACAGCCCCCAATTATAATCTTGTTCCTGTAGGATAATATGATCCATTTATGACACAGTTTCCAGGAACATCATGGTGGTAAAAAATCAGGGCCTGCCTGTACAAGTGTAGCTCAGTTTTCACAAAAGGTATGTTCCTGAAAAGTGGTATAAACTGAATTTCTATCAGTCAAGTCATTTAGAAGCTACCAAGGATTTGCTTAACATAAAAGGAACTCTTTGGTAAAGAAAGGAATAATTTTAGAAATTTAAAGCTTATTTTATTTGCTCTGAAATTTTCAATTTAATACATGGAAAGATATTAAAACAGGGCACACTAATGTTTAAGTAAAAGCTAGTCCAGGCTACAGTACAAATGGTATTTCTCTTGAATATCAAACTGCAGATCATATACTTTGGAGCCAAAAGCTCACTGAATCTCCAGTCCAAGGAGGTTATCTTTTGTAGTGTTGGTGCATTAATCTAGCAAAGAATGTGGATGGCAAGTCTGTTTCTTTGTACTCTAAGATTTAAAGGGATCAGAGCACAGACAAATGCTCACACAATGTTCCTGTGAGTAAGTGAAAATGGCAGGTGTGAGGGTCCTCCTTTTACAGAATCAGAAATATAAGCACAGGTTGATCTGTGTAGCTTAAATGGTGAGGACTTCTGAACTGCAGACGGTAAACTAAATATATGAACCAACTGAATAACAAAAATTATTTGCTCTAAAGAATGCTGCTCAAACAAGCCATTTCCTAGGACAGAGACGGAAAGATTGTCAGAAAAGCCATGCCAAAGTACTTTGTAAACTCTTAAATACTATGCAAATATAGGAAGCAAAGTTCTCAGTAGAGAGTGAGGATGGGGGTAGTGGTGTTGGGGGTTTAGGGAGAGACAATATATGAAAAAGTATCTAGAAAAGGGAGGGAGGAAATGGACTGGGAGGGTAACGTTAACGGTCTAACTTGAGCTCTGTCGTCACGAATTTAAGGTGAGACCAGGTCATGTGTTTTTCTGTAGCTTCTTTAACTGCATGGGTACAAGCACCAAGTAGGGAGTTACTAGGAGTGAGATTTTACCAAGTGCATAAAAAGAAGTGAGAGGAGGAAAGGGAGTTAAGGGTATATGCATGTCAGAGGCCTGAATTAGAGTGGTGGCACTAGAAATAGAAAAGGATAAGACTGAGATATCCCCTGAAGATCAGATTAATACGATTTAGCTAAGGAGCATAAGAGGCTCAAAAATGCCTCAACATAGGTTTAAGTCAGGCAATGGCATCTGAACACTTGCTGGGCACAGAGTACTGCACAGGTGAGATTTTAGAGCTCAGCTGTAGTCTAAATTTCCTCAGGTAGGTCAGAGCTACCTGAGATGCACAGACAAGGCATATACCTGGCAAACAGTGGGCTAGGGAAATTAGGAGAGGAAGGCAAAAGTAATTTTGCCTAAATTGGCAATAGGTTTGATGGTGGTGTAGGGAGCAGAATTTGCCACCCCAAAGTCTCTTCGGAATATTAATTATTTTCAGTGGGTTATTTTCTAAGAAACAGCAGAAGTGAAAAACTGAAAACAAAGTAGGAGTTAGCCTTTTGTAAGAAACATTTACATTTGTAAGGGAAATCTCCACTTACAAGGTTATCTCCCTGGCAGTTCCAGGAAGAGGAGGACCACCAAATCTCTAGAAACTCTTATCAATGGAGAAAGCAGGACTTAAGTTTGCATCACAATCACCCTTGTTTGCTGTGCTTTTCCTGGTAACCTCCCATAACTTACTCTCCCCACCTTCAACATTTTCTTTAGCTGAGGATGGTATTTAAGGTGAGGGCTTTGGCCATTTTGGTGAGTTATCTGTTTGCCTAGGTCTCTCCCATGTGTCCACTGAAGAAAAATGCACGACATAAAAGTTGTGAGGTACATTTTATTTGGGGACTTTACTGAGGACTATAAACAGCCTCTCAGATAGCTCTGAGGAACTGTTCCGAAGAAGTAAGGGAGGAGCCAGGATGTATAGGAGTTTTTGCTGAAAACAAAAACAAAAACATGTAATCGAACATCAAAAGATGACTGCTAATCACAAAAACAAGACACTCAAGTTAATGATTTTAGTGCTTTTCTAGGTATGGGAAGATGCAAGAGTCTGGGCTCATTGAAATTATTCCTTTGATATGCATCTTTACTATCTAGGGCCAGTATCCTGTTTTTCTCCATCTGAATTCCCCTCAAGGCACACCGTGGGGGTAGCTGGGGGCGTGCAGACTGCAGTGGCTGCTGGCTTGATGCGGACAACATTCATTGTTTGCTGGAATGGCAGGCAACATTCTCTGTTTACAGAAATGGCAGGCAACATTTTTTTTTGTCCGCACATGTATACATGTTATTAAACTTTGATTTTCTCCTGTGAATATGTCTCATGTCAATTTTAATTCTTAGACCAGCCAGAAGAACCTAGAAGGGTAGAGGAAAATTTCTTCTTCCCCAACAGTGGGCAAAGAGGTCAGTGGACAGCGGAGGAGACTATCACCTAGCAATGAGATGGAGAGGCAGAATGGACTCCTAGGACAGGATCAGTAATGAAGACTGGAATCATGGGTCAGGGAACAAGTATTTTATTGTGTGTGATTATGCTTGTTTCCTCTCACCCCCCTAAACTTTGCAGCATAATTTAAATCACAAAGAGCAATATATGCTCTAGTGATGTAAATAATGGTGAACCGTCTTAAGATATCCCACAGGCATACACACACAACTGGAATGAATTCAGACACATGAGGAAAGTATGTGGTCAAAAAATTTTCAAATTTATCCAAAAGTGGTCACTAAAGGTAGGTATTACCATGCTAACAAGGAAACAGTGCAGAACAGAAGACAAAACTGGGGTGTCTGAACACCTGGCTGCTAGTCCAAGTTGAGCAATCTGAGTTTCACTTTCATCATCTGTAAAAGAAGGTAAATGACACCCTCCCTACACAATCATAAGGTCTGTGCATAGGAATGTAAGATTCTTGAGGGCAGGGGCCTTTACTGTCTTGTTTGATACTGTATATCTAGCACTTAACCTGGCACATAGCAGGTGCTTATGAATATTTGTTAAGTGAATGAGTATAGGAGAGTGATTTTATATCTGAGAATTCTACACAAATCTCAAGTATGGATTTTTCTTCTTAACAATAATTCATATGAAATGAAAGCTGTTTCTATGATTATAACAATATAAAATTCTCTAACATTTTGATATAACATCTTTAAGCACTATATCTTATTTCTTTCTTATGAGATAGCTACGGACTGGCAGTAGCTCAGCAAGGACAGTTGGAAAGTTTAAGCAGTTAATTCTAAAATTATTTCCTGGACCAGCTCCATGGAGGCCAGAGGCAAAAGGTCAAAGACAAGAATGATGAACTTTTTCAACAGTGAACCTACTTTCTATTGAGAATATTTAAGCTGGAAGCCTGCTAAAAAAAAAGGCAAGAGGAAGGACTGTGGAGTCACATATAAAATATATTGAGAAGTTTAAAAGCTCTTTTCGTTACCTGCACCAAAAACATCTCCCTGCTGTCCCTAATGAGCCCTTTACCTTTTGTACTTTCCCTTTACCTCCAGTCAATATCATGTACTATAATTTCTGTCTTCTCTGGTCCATCAGTCTTTTACATGTATAGTTATATATTAATTTTAATAAATTTTTACATTTAACTTAATTTTAGTATTTAAAAATTGTACCTTTAGGGCTTCCCTGGTGGCGCAGTGGTTGAGAGTCCGCCTGCCGATGCATGGGACACGGGTTCGTGCCCCGGTCCGGGAAGATCCCACATGCCGCGGAGCGGCTGGGCCTGTGAACCATGGCCGCTGAGCCTGCGCGTCCAGAGCCTGTGCTCCGCAACGGGAGAGGCCACAACAGTGAGAGGCCCACGTGCCGCAAAAAAAAAAAAAAAAAAAATTGTACCTTTACACTGTATATATTACCCCTCAAATTCTCTGTTGAATGAATAAATGGATGAACTTCATCAAGACTCCAGTATAGGGCTTCCCTGGTGGAGCAGTGGTTGAGAGTCTGCCTGCCGATGCAGGGGACACGGGTTCATGCCCCAGTCCGGTAAGATCCCACATGCCGCTGAGCGGCTGGGCCCATGAGCCATGGCCGCTGAGCCTGCGCGCCCGGAGCCTGTGCTCCGCAAGGGAAGAGGCCACAACAGTGAGAGGCCCGCGTACCGCAAAGGAAAAAAAAAAAAAAGACACCAGTATGTTGAGCCTGTTCTCACCTCTTCCTGTCTTCTTTTCCCTCCCTATCCAGTATATTCAATGGCCTACCATTATAATCACTTCCTCAGTGTCCTTGCCTTTCTCACCTGGCCAGTAAACTAGTCTGGCAAATCCTTGATCCTGGATAAATTCAACTATTGGTAAATAGTTCTGGATTTGCACCTGAGCAGCTGCATGTTTACAGAAGAAATCACACAATCCTACTGACAGGTTGCACTTTAATTCATTATCACAGACCTCAAACAATACTAAATGCTGCCTGTTTGAAATCTACTACCTTTCTCAATTAAGCTTATTTTCCAGGACAATTATTTTACATCTTTTTTTCTCTCCTCAAACCTCTCCTACCATTCTCCTCTGCCTTCTATCCAATGATCTTGCCACATACTTCATTGAAAAAAGTACCTTCAGAGGTGGGCATGTCCCCTCTTCCCACCACTAAATTTATCAGCAGATCTCCATCTGAGCACATTTTCTCCTTTTTCCTGTTATAGTAGATAAAGTTCTCTCTCTCTCAAAGGCTAAACCTTCCACTTGTACTACGTATCCCATTCTTCTCCCCATGCCACCTTCACCGCCTTGGTTATCCCACATCATCAATCTCTCCTTCTCTGTAAATTAATCTCAGACACTAACGTAAAAATCCAAACTCCTTGTTCCCACCAACCTCCCATTTACTCACAGTATGCTCTAGTCCCACTGGTATCCTCTTGTACCTGAACATGCCAAACTCTTTCCTGTCTTAGGAGTTTACAGAATCCAAACTCTGCTGCTAACTTTGGTCAGGAAGACATGGACCTTCCTGCCTTTACAACCTCATCTTGCATGACTTTCCACCTTACTCACTATGTCCAGGTCACACTGCTCCTTTTTCAGTTCTGTCAACATTCCAAGATCTTCCTTGCTTTACAACCTCCACCCAAGCTTTCTTACTACCCTATTGGAGGTATGGGACCCTCCAATCCTCTTCTCATGCTATATCTCAGTGTCAATGCTACCTCTTCAGCGAGGCCTTTTCCGTTCACTCTAATTAAAGAAGGTCCTCCCCTGTTATTCTCTCACGGTACACTTCATGGCTCTTTGTAAACATACACTTACTTATATACTGATTGTCTCTGCCATTAGACTATAATTTACATCAGGGCCGGGACACTATCTATTTTGTTTACTGTCATATACCCAGCATTTAATACACAATACCTTATATAAACTAGTAACTCAAACACATCTTTGAAAGGAATGAATGAATAAACATTCATCATTTCCTTTTGAACTTGCCAATAACCTATGCAATAAGGAGAGTCACACAGCAGGTAGTAAAACCAAAGTCTTCTTACTCCAAATCCAATGCTCTTGTATTACACTACCTCATCAAATAGGGAGTGTTCTTTGTTTTATGAACACAAATACCATAATAAACTCATTAAGTCACATTTCCTATAAAGATGTGGCAACCTCAACTCCACATCTTTGACTTTAAGAATTTCTCTGAGGTAAGCACTACTCTTTCCTCACCCTCGGGGGTGGGGGGGGGGTGAAGACTGTATTTCATGTAGTACAAGGAGACAAAGGAAACAGGTTTGGGTATTCACTTGCTTATTTCATAGCATGTAACGTGATTCTACTGGGAAGTTTGCTATATAAAGAAATAATAGCCCTACCTTATAAATCTGTCAGTAAGTAGGTTCCCAGTATCTAGTCCCCAGATAGATATTAGAATTGCATTGCTTAGACAAGTTAATAGAGTTACCAGTTTCCTATTGACCCTGACAACTGGACTAAATAGACAAGACAGGATATAATTTACAAAGCCTCACATTTATATGCACTAAAAATTTACTGAAACCATTTCAGGAACTATCGTATGCAGTATCTAATATTCTATTGCATAAGAATTCAAAATATGACTCTTTGTGTTGTCATATGTGTTTTGATGCATTTTATACAAAAAAGTAATAGCTATTATTTGTTGAGAGCGTACTATGTACTAGGCATTATTACAGGCACAGGGGATACAGTGGAAAAGAAATAGTTCTTGCTCACGTTGAAACTTACATATTTTAGCTTCCTCAGGTTCTTCACTAGGTTTTAGATTTTCCCCAATAACATTTTTACTAAGGTTGAAAACAGAAGGAGAAAGACATTTATTAAGGGTATCCACAATTCTGACACCAGAGTGTATGGGTTCTTTCTCCAAACCAAGCAATTTTCTGACACCACCTGGGTGCCCTATAATTTAACTCAATTCTAACACTATACTTGGAGAAAACATCAGATGCCACACGTTAAGGGCTCAGTCCTATAAGACTGTGCCCCGCACCCCTTTCAGAGGCCAATTATAAGTTCAGGTTCCCACCTGTACTTCTAACCCTAACAGCTATACATTGGCGATTCCAAGGACCTCCTCCTTGGGTTAGATTAATATCCTACATTGGCTCACAAAACTCAGAGAAACATTTCACTTACTAGATTATCATTTTTGTTTGTTTGTGAGTTTTTTCTTTTCTTTTGTTTTATTTTATTTATTTATTTATTTTTGGCCACATTGGATCTTTGTTGTTGCGTGTGGGCTTTCTCTAGTTGCAGCCAGCGGGGGCTGCTCTTTGTTGTGGTGCACGGGCTTCTCATTGCGGTGGCTTCTCTTGTTGCACAGCACGGGCTTAGGTACATGGACTTCAGTAGTTGCAGCACGCAGGCTCAGTAGTTGTGGCACATGGGCCGTAGGGCACACGGGCTTCAGTAGTTGTGGCACACGGGCTCAGTAGTTGTGGCACACAGGCTTAGTTGCTCCGTGGCATGTGGGATCTTCCCAGACCAGGGCTCGAACCCGTGTCCCCTGCACTGGCATGCGGATTCTTAACCGCTGCACCACCAGGGAAGCCCTGTTTTCTTTTTTAAAAATATTAAAGTATATAGCTCAGGAACAGCCAGATGGAAGAGATTTATAGGGCAAAGAGCTTCCTTGCCCTCTTTGAGACACTCTCAGAATCTCCAATCTGGAAGCTCTCTGAACCCTGTCCTTTTTGGGGTTTTATGGAGACTTCATTACATGGTCATGGCTGATTAAATCATTAGCCATTGGTGATTGAACTTAATCTCCAGCCCCTCTCCCTTCCTAGGAGGCATGGAGGTGGGCCTGAAAGTGCCAATCTTCTAATCACTTGGTTGGCCCCACTGATAACCAGCCCCCATCCTTAGGTTACCTAGGGGCTTTCCAAAAGTCACCTCATTGACATAACAAAAGATACCTGATTGGCTCAACATTTAGGAAATTCCAACGGTTTTAGGAGCTGTGTGCCAGAAAGGAGGTGAAGATCAAATACATATTTCTTTTGATAAATCCCAATATCACAATATCTTCAATAATTCTGTATATGTCTAGCTTTCACCTCCCACTGCCATCTTCCAATTTCACGTAAGAGAACAGGCTTTGGAATCAGGGCTAGATTTCAGTCCCGGCTATGTCACTTATTAGCTTTGTGGCCACAGGTAAGTTAACCTCTCAGAACTTCAGTTTCTTCTTCTGTGTGGTCTTCATGCTGCAGCCACAGTACTATTTACTATTTCAAAACTCAAATTTGATCAAGTCCCTGCCTTACCTAAAAACCCTTCAATAGTTTTTCCCATTACCCTCAAAATGGCGACCAAAGTTCTCCCTCCTCAAGGCTTCCAAAGGCCCTGCACAGTCTCCTGTCTGCCTACCTCTCTGACCTCTTCTCATACCATGTTACCTCTTACCTTCTCTCATCCAGCTACTCTGACCTTCTTTCAGTCTCTTACATTAGGGTTACCAGACTTAGCAAATAAAAATACACAATGCTCAGTTAAATATGAATTTTTGATAAACATCAACTTTTTTTAGTAGAAGTATGTCCTCAATATTATATGATATATTGTAATTTCTACTAAAAAATTATTCAGTTTACCTGAAATTCAAAGTTAACTGAGCACTCAGTGTTTTATCTGCAATTCTACTTAAATGTGCCATCTCCCTCCTATCCCAGGGCCTTTGCACATGTTCTTTTGGCTCCCTGAGATGCTCTTTCCTCACCCTCCTACTGACAGAGCTGGTACAAGGAATACATGAAGCAAGATTTATAAAATGTCTATCACAGTACTTAGCACAAAGAAAATACTCAACAAATAGTATAAGTAATAATCCAAAGCTTTCTACTCATGGCTTATCTTTTATACTATACGAATTTTGGCAGCATCTACATTTTGTCATTTTAAATAAGTCATTCTCAATGCTCTTGGGTTTTTTACAAGACAGCTGGTAAATAGCAATACAGATACATAACATATAGTATTTCCCTTACCAAGTACTTTAACATATGTGATTTCAATTTGGTCTTCACAATAATTCTGTAACATAAGTAAACATTCGTAGTATGATGAAGGAATAACCAAGTAACTTCTAACTCACAAAACTGATAAATAGTAAAATCAGTAATCAAACCTAGGCCATCTAGTCTCAAAAACTAAAATTTTGCAGTTACATGGTATTGCCTCCCCACCCATTATCAGTCTGTGGCAGATCTATACTACTACGACTACTAACAGCAATAATAACAGTAGTCAACAGTAATAACCACAACAGCTAACACTTATTGAACACTTTCTGTGAACTTTTCTAAGGGCTTTGCATGTGTTATTTTATTCTCATAACTACCTTATGAGGTAGATAGCCTGTTATTATTCCCACTTCTCATATAAACTTTAAGCCTAGGTTTCCTTAAGTAACTTGTTCAAGGTCACAAAGCTAGTGTCAGAACAAGGATTCAAAGCCATGCAGTTCGGCTCTGAAGTCTGAGCTCTTGTCCTCTCACAGTCCACATGGAAAGCACCCACGGAAGTCCTGCCATAACTCTTTCTACACCATTATCAATGCACGTGCATACATCTGAGCAACAGCCTATCTTTCTATGAAGATGGCACCAATCCCAGCTCTGCTATTTACTGTCTGTTATTTAATCTCTCGGAGCTTGTTTCCTCATCTGTAAAATGGGGATATCTACTTTGCAGGGAAATTGTGAAGACTAAATTAGAATATATGTAAATCTCTTAGTCCAATGGTTGGCACTTAGCACATGGTAGACCCTCTAATCCCCCTGACAGGCCTGGTATTAGTGCAGAGTAGTTACAGAATCATGGTGATACTGATTTTGTTCCTTTCAGACCTAAGAAGCTGCCTGCCAGATGCCTGCTTTCCCCCTCCGCTTTACCATAAACCCCTCATTTTCTCCTTTGACATCCTAGGAACAGTGTTCATCTAGCCTTTATCTCTGGGTGCCAGATATAAGGGAGCCAGTCTCCACAATTTAGGAGTAGGGAAGATGGCTGTGCTTTCTTGTGTGTCCCCCAGTTGAGAGCCATTCAATTCATGGTAACTCCATACCGACACCAACCTGTGGCTTGTATCTGAAGAGAGACCCACCCAATTAGAGTACCTGTTTAATATTCACCATTTAATTTATTCATAGGAGTTATGCAATTAATATGAATATTTTAAATAACTATCATTTCTCCCACACTTTTTTTTTTTTTTGTGGTACGCAGGCCTCTCACTGCTGTGGCCCCTCTCGCTGCAGAGCACAGGCTCTGGACGTGCAGGCCCAGCGTCCATGGCTCACGGGCCCAGCCGCTCCGCGGCATGTGGGATCCTCCCGGACCGGGACATGACCCCGCGTCCCCTGCATCGGCAGGCAGACTCCCAACCACTGCGCCACCAGGGAAGCCCTCTCACACACTTTTTGCCAGGCAGTATGCTGAATGTTTTACATATATTATTTCATTGAATTCTTCAAAAGTCTTCTGAAAGAAGTTATTGCTTATTTATTCAACAGTGAATATTATGGATTATAAATTAATTATTGATTGATTGTTCTAAATACAAAGAATATAATAATAAACAAAAGGGACTAAAATTTCTGCCCTCATGGAGTTTACTTTCTACTGTGGGGAGATATCAGAATGCTTGAGTAACCCACTGATTATCACCTAGTAAGTAACAAAGCCAAGATTCAAAAGCAGATCTATAAATGAAATAGAACGCCTAGAAATAAATCCTCGCATATAGAGTCAACTGATTTTTGACAAGGGTGCCAAAACCATCCTGGGGAAAGGACAGTCTTTTTAACAAATGGAAAACTGGGGGCTTCCCTGATGGCACAGTGGTTAAGAGTCCACCTGCCAATGCTGGGGACATGGGCTTGAGCCCTGGTCCAGGAAGATCCCACATGCCATGAAACAACTAAGCCTGCACACCACAACTACTGAGCCTGTGCTCTAGAGCCCGTGGGCCACAACTACTGAGCCTGTGCGCCTCAACTACTGAAGCCTGCGCACCTAGAGCCCACGCTCCACAACAAGAGAAACCACTGCAATGAGGAGCCCACACACCGCAACAAAGAGCAGCTCCCACTCGCCACAACTAGAGAAAGCCCGTGTGCAGCAACGAAGACCCAACTCAGCCAAAAATAAATTTAAAAATAAAATAAATTTATAAGAAAAAAATGGAAAACTGGATATCCATATACAAAATAATGAAGTTAGACACTTACTTTATAGCGTATAGAAAAAATTAACTCAAAATGGAGCAAAGGCCTAAGTGTAAGAGCTAAAACTATAAAACTTTTAGATGAAAACACAGGAGAAAAGTTTCATGACATTGGATTTGGCAATGATTTCTTGGCTATGACACCAGAAGCATTGTCAACAAAAGAAAAAGATAAATAAATTAGACTACATCAAAATTAAAAACTGCTCATAAAAGGACACTAAAAACAGAATAAGGCAATCCGCAGAATGGGAAAAAATATTTGCAAATCATATATCTGATTATAGGAGTTAATATCCAAAATATATAAAGAATTCTTACAACTAACAAGCAAAAACACCAAAAAACCAATTAAAAAATGACCAAAGAACTTGAATAGACATTTCTCCAAAGAAGATATTACAAGTGACCAAGAAGCACAAGAGATGATGGCTCAATGTGCCACTAATAATTAAGGAAATGCAAAACGAAACCATGAGGAGATACCACTTCACACACATTAGAATGACTACTGTCAAAAAAAAAGAAAGAAAAAGAAAGTAACAAGTGTTGGCAAAGATATAGAGAAATTGGAGCCTTTGTGCACTGGGGGTAGGAATATAAAATAGTGCAGCTGCTAGGGAAAAAATTAAAAATAGAATTACCATATGATCCAGCATTTCCACTTCTGGGTATATACCCAAAAGGATTAAAAGCAGGGACTCAAATAAATATTTGTACACCTATATTCATAGCAGCATTATTCACAATAGCCTAAAGATGGAAGCAATCTAAGTGTCTATCAGTGGATGAACAAACAAATGTAGTATATACATACAACAGAATATTATTCAGCCTTAAAAAGGAATAAAATTTTGATGCATACTACAACAAGGATGAACCTTGAGGACAATATGCTAAGTGAAATAAGCCAGTCACAAAGGGACAAATACTGTATGATTCCACTGATATGAGGTATCTAAAGTAGTCAAACTCACAGAAACAAAGTAGAACGATGGTTGTCTGGGAGGAGGGGACAATGGGGAGCTATTGTTTAATGGGTCCAAAGTTTCAATTTGCGGGGATGAAGACATTCTGGAAGTGAATAGTGATGAGGGTTGCACATTGTGAATGCACTTAATGCCACTGGATTGTATACCTAAAATTGGTTAGAATGGTAAATTTTATGTTATGTGTATTTTACTACAATAAAAAAATAAACAAAAAAGCAGATCTACGACTCTTCTACCTATATCTTATCTACTATAGTACCATGCCCAGTAGTTGCTGCTTAGACTTAGTCCAGAGAACTTTCGGTTCAGTACATTCAGGTTCAAATGTAAAATTGTGGTGAAGCCATAAAAAGCACACAGAGCACTTGGCATCACCACAATACTATTTGTGAAAATCATTTACTTCGTTATCAAGCCCCAATGCATTACTGAAAACCAATTTTAAATGAGCCAGGCTGAATAAAAACCCTTATTGCAAATAGAAAAATAGCTAACTCAACTGTAAATGATTATCAGAAGTTGTTTTTAAAACAATTCCCTCAAACTGGGGTTAAAACCTGTTACATGAGTTTCCTAATCTAGCAAACAGTCATATTACAAATACTGAACTATTCATGAACTTCTCTTGCTTGTAAGCCACAGACCCATCAGATGGAAACACTGGCTGTTTCTGGTACATCATGATTATTTTTTGTCTTCTCTCCTTTTTTGTTTAATTCATTGGCAAACTGTCAACATTTTTTGGTGGTGGGGAGGGAGAACTACAGTATTTCTTAAATTAAGAATCAAAAGTGAAATAGTTTTCAGAAAAAAAAGTGCTTTTTGGTTTGTATTGATTTTTGGAAGGGGAGGCAGAACCTAAAGTACTAAGACAATAGAATATTTTTTAAGCTAAATCCCATGTGATAGCTGTAACCATCATATTACAGGCAAATGTTGTCTAACGTTGGAAATGTGCCACTTTACACTATTGGTAGCCTTTTTTCATTACCACCATCACCACCACCACCACAACCACTACCAAATTTCATCTAATCAAGACTGACCAAGATTTTCCCCCTTTGCTTTTTCACCGTCTCTTTAGTACAGCACAATGATAATTAAAATAACACTACTACTACTACTGCTAGCTAACATTTAGTGAGCACTTACTATATGCCAGGCACTGTGCTATAAGGTTGAAATGCATTTCCTCTTTGATTCCCATAAAAGCTTTATAGAGTAGGTATCTTATTATTTTTTATTTTATACATGAGGAAATGGAGAAGAGTAGTAGGAGATTAGTAGTAAATGGCAGAGCTGGGATTCAAATCCTGCCAAGCCCATGTACCTAAGTACCATGTAGACTACCTCCCCACAATACTCCACTTAGAATGAAAAAATCTTTTTACAACACTATGTTCCAACCTCAGTCTTCAGATTTTATATCCACGAATCCATTACAGAATTCAAGCTCATTAATTAAGCAGCCAGAAACAGTGTAACTCATCTATCTATCTGATATGGGTCTTTCCCAAAGCAGCTGGCTCACCACTCCTTTAGCCCAGATCCTAGGAGCAACTCAAGAGTCTGTTCTCTAATTCCTTCTTTTCTTTGACTCCACGCCAGAAAAAGTGCTCAGTTCTCTGAAGACTGAAACCTCCCATGTGTTAATGGAAGGCAATGAGAAAACAAAGTTCTACATATAGAATTGCCCCTTAGTCAATCATTTCCTAGTTTATTTCTTCTCTATGTTGAAGTACACCTGTAGACTACTTGGCATGCATAATTTCTGCACTTTTGTATACTGTATGTTCTTTATACTTTTTCATCCCATCCACATTGAATATCCTTGAGCGACCATTTGTCACTAATGCTTTAGAATTGACCTGCTTTAAGGCAGAGGGCCTGGACAAGACAGTCTCTTCAAATTCTCCTCGGTTCTACTATTGCGTGATCTCCCAGGGCAATGCTAAAAAATTGCTGATTGAAAAGTTTGTTTGTCCCATCCTTCCAGTCCCTTGTCCCACATGTAACAATGCCACAACCTCGTAACAGCCTACTAAAGCAAAATGGAAAAAGTGAGATGGTATGTCTGACAGAGCACAGTTCATCTTCTTTCGTTCACCTCACACAAGCCCAGGTCCCACCAAGAACAGAATCCTCTTAATAAATGAATAGCTATGGTAACAAAAAGCTACAGTCTCAAAAGAGAACAATTTCCCTGAGCATTATTCTGCCCGGGGATGAACATTATTTTGCCTAGGAATTCATAATAAAGTATCACACTCTCATTCTTTCCTTCAAAAGTTTGAGCAACAACAACAAAACAAGTCTGTGCAACTGTGTGTACAACATCATTCTAGGTGCTAAAGATCTTAAGTCATATAAGACAGGGTTTAGTAGAAAAGGCAGATTGATTAAATAACATTCATAGTATACGGTATATTATAGTTAAGTGCAGTGACAGGACTAAGCCTAGAATTCTATGAGAACACAAAAGAGCATCTATTTTAGACTTGGCAAAAAGTAATCAGGGAAAACTTTTTGGAGTAGGTGACATTTAAACTGAGGTTCGGGGGAAAAAGGTAGAAGTTAAACTAAACTGGAGTGAGGGTGGCATTTGAGGCAGTAAGAAATGAGAGGAGAGATTGAAGAACCATTAAAGGGAGACTCTATGGGACTTGGCGTTATAATTTGGGTGGGGAAAGAGTGAGAGGAGGAATTTAGAACACACATTTCTGGCTTGGATAAATAAATGGACAATAGTGTTACTCACTGAGATAGTAAACAGGGGAGGAGGAGCAAGTTTGGGATGGAAAGAAGATACATGCAGTTTGGGATAAGCTGATTTTATTTTTTTTAAGATTTATTTATTATTTTATTTACTTATTTTTTTGGTTGCGTCAGGTCTTAGTTACGACACGTGGGATCTTTGTTGAGGCATGCGAGCTCTTCATTGCAGCACGCAGGTTTCTCTCTAGTTGTGGCACACAGGTTTTCTCTCTCTAGTTGTGGTGTGCGGGCTCCAGGGCGCGTGGGCTCTGTGGTTGTGGCGTGTGGGTTCCAGAGCGCATGGGCTCTGTAGTTTGCAGCACACAGACTCTCTAGTTGAGGCACAGGAGCTCAGTAGTTGTGGCGCACGGGTCTAGTTGCCAAGCGGCATGTGGGATGTTAGTTCCCCGACCAGGGACCGAACCCACATCCCCTGCATTGTAAGGCGATCCTTTACCACTGGACCGCCAGGAAGTCCTGGATAAGCTGATTTTAAACTGCCTTTGGGAACCAAAAGGAATTACAGAAGAAATTATACTGGAGCTCAGTGGGTATGGAGTAAAAACAAAACGGTATGGACTGCAATCTTGATTTCAAAGTCATTCCCACTTAGATGGTGGTAATTAGAGCCATGATTTTTAAAGAGGTCACGCTGGGAGAATGTATAGAATAACAAGAGAAAAAGGGCCAAGAATGGAGACCTAGGGCTTCCCTGGTGGCGCAGTGGTTGAGAATCTGCCTGCCAATGCAGGGTACACGGGTTCAAGCCCTGGTCTGGGAAGATCCCACATGCCGTGGAGCAACTAGGCCCGTGAGCCACAACTACTGAGCCTGCGCGTCTGGAGCCTGTGCTCCGCAACAAGAGAGGCCGTGATAATGAGAGGTCCGCACACCGCGATGAAGAGTGGCCCCCGCTTGCTGCAACTAGAGAAAGTCCTCGCACAGAAACGAAGACCCAACACAGCCCAAAAAAATTAATTAATTAATTAATTAAAAATTTAAAAAAAACAAGAATGGAGACCTAGGGAATGTCAACATTTTTTAAAGAGATTAGCAGAAAAGAGGATCTTCTAAAAGAACCTGAGAAAGAACAGCTAGAGAGGTAGGAAAACAAACAAGAAAGCCCACTGCCATAGAAACAGAAGAGAGAGTTTAAAGAATAAAAGACTACATGACTTCGCTGGTGGTCCAGTGGCTAAGACTCCGTGCTCCCAATGCAGAGGGCCACAGTTTGATCCCTGGTCAGGAAACTAGATCCCACATGCTTCAACTAAGAGTCTGCATGCCACAACTAAAGATCCTGAATGCCACAACTAAAGATCCTGCATGCCGCAGCTAAAGATACTGCATTCCACAATGAAGACCCAGCACAGCCAATTAAATAAATATTTAAAAAGAAAAAAAAAAGACACAGAGAATGGGAAGGGATATTTGCAAATCACATCTCTGATAAGGGTTCAGTATCTAGAAAACATCAGAAACTCCTACAATTCAACAATAAAAAGACATATAATGCAATTTAGAATGGGCAAAGGATTTGAATAGATATTTCTCCAAAGAAGATATACAAATGACCAATAAGCATATGAAAAGATGCTCAATGTCCTTAGTCTTTAGGGAAATGCAAATCAAAATAACAATTAGATACCACTTCACACCCATTAGGATGGATATAATCAAAAAGACAAGTTTTGGTAAGGATGTGAAGAAATTGGAATTCTCTCTCACACACTGATAATGAGAATGTAAAATGGTTCAGTAACTGTGGAAAACAGTTTGGCAGTTCTGCAAAAAGTTAAACATAAAATTATCATATGACCCAGCAATTTCACTGTTAGGTATAGACTCAAAAGAAGTGAAAACAGGTATTCAAACAAAAACTTGTACACTATTGTTCACAGCAGCATTATTCGTTATTATAATGAATAATTATAATAATTATTCATTATTATTCCATTTCGTGGAAACGATCCAAATGTCCCTCAGTGGATGAATGGATAAACAAAAGTGGTATGTTGTTACAGTGGACTATTATTCAGCCATAAAAAGGAATGACGTATCAATACAAGCTACAATAAGGATGAACATTGAAAATATTATGTTAGGGGCTTCCCTGGTGGCGCAGTGGTTGAGAGTCCGCCTGCCAATGCAGGGGACACGGGTTCGTGCCCCGGTCCGGGAAGATCCCACATGCTGTGGAGCGGCTGGGCCCGTGAACCATGGTCGCTGAGCCTGCGCGTCCGGAGCCTGTGCTCCGCAACGGGAGAGGCCACAACAGTGAGAGGCCTGCATACCACAAAAAAAAAAAAAGAAAATATTATGTTAAGTGAAAGAGGCCAGATACATATGAGTCCATTTATATGAACTATCTACAACAGGCAAATCCATAGAGACAGAAACTAGATTAGTGTTTGATAGGGCCCAGGGGGAGGGGGAACGGATAATGAACAGGGCTTCTTTTTGAGGATATGAAAAGATTCTGGAATTAGATAGTGGTAACGGTTACACAATTCTGTGACTATACTTTAAAACCAATAAATTGTACACTTTAAAAGGGTGAATTTTATGGTATGTGAATTATAACTCAATTACAAAATTTTAAAACAAAACTTTACATTCAATAAATATTCACTGAGGAACATTAATAAATGAAATATCTCTATCTTATCACCAGTAAATTCAAAATGTCAAATGACTTTCTCTACTTATAATTAAAAAAATTTTTAAATAACAAATAAAAAAGAGAATAAAGGTTTGGACAATATCAAACATGACAGAAAGTGAAACATGATTACAAGAACCCCATTAAATTTTGCAATGTAGGGTGGGATAGGGAGGGTGGAAGGGAGGGAGACGCAAGAGGGAAGAGATATGGGAACATATGTATATGTATAACTGGTTCACTTTGTTATAAAGCAGAAACTAACACCCCATTGTAAAGCAATTATACTCCAATAAAGATGTAAAAAAAAAAAAGAGAATTTTGCAATGTGGAGGTCATTAGTGACCTTAGGAAAAATAGATTCAGTGATGAGGAGGGCACAAAAACCTAAACATAGGAAAATGAAGAATCAATGACTTTTACAACAGCCAGGACACAGAAGCAACCTAAATGTCCATCGACAGATGAATGGATAAAGAAGATGTGGTACATATATACAATGGAATATTAGCCATAAAATGGAACGAAATTGGGTCATTTGTAGAGACAAATGGACATAGAGACTGTCATACAGAGTGAAGTAAGCCAGAAAGAGAAAAACAAATATCGTATATTAACGCATATGTATGGAATCTAGAAAAATGGTAGAGATGAACCTATTTGCAAAGCAGAAATAGAGACACAGATGTAGAGAACAAACGTCTGGACACCAGGGCAGGAAAGGGGGTGGTGGGATGAATTGGGAGATTGGGATTGACAATATATACACCATTAGGTATAAAAGAGATAACTAATGAGGACCTGCTCTATAGCACAAGAAACTCTACTTGGTGCTCTAAATGGGAAGGAAATCCAAAAAGGAGGGGATATGTGTATACACATGGCTGGTTTACTTCACTGTGCAGCAGGAGCTAGCACAACATTGTAAAGCAACTATACCCCAATTTAAAAAAAAGAATCAATGACTTGTTAACATGTAGACAGAAAGTTTATTCCATTCCTTTCAGAAGCTTGACTATTAAGAGAAATGAGAAACAGAGTAGTTTTGGTGAGATGTTGGATCAAAGAAAGTTCTTCCCTACCAAGGCGAGATGTGAACATGATTATATACTAAGAAGAAAAAGGCATTTGAGAGCGTTCAAAGATACAGGAGGGAAAGAAAATGACTGATATAGAAAGGATCATTGAAAAAGTGGGAGGGAGAGGATCCAAAGCCTAGGTGAAAGGACTGGTCTTGGACCAAAGGAACATACTTTCTCTATGGAGATAGGAAAATAAGAGTGGGTGCAAATGGAGTTCAGCCTGTATGTATTCCAGTGAGTGAGGGGAATAGAACACCTACAGTTTTGGGGGCTTTGTCAAGGCAGGGAGAACTAGGGACAAGGAGTCAAGAGACTTGAGGGTGATTCCAAGAGGGTGATTGGAGTGATAGGTAAAAGGATCTAGAGAGGTAAGATAAAAAGTCAAGCCAGGTCCAAGAGAGAATGTAAGCTAGTTGACCTTACATCATGTGGCCACTGCTCTTCAGTTTTATTGGGGTAATAAAAAAGAAAGACCAGATCCTTTTGGCTTCTTTTGTGGAATACAGGCACCGGATTTCCCATACCACCA
Source organism: Tursiops truncatus (assembly GCF_011762595.2). Classification (NCBI taxonomy): domain Eukaryota; kingdom Metazoa; phylum Chordata; class Mammalia; order Artiodactyla; family Delphinidae; genus Tursiops; species Tursiops truncatus. The sequence continues at coordinate 77,449,159 of NC_047055.1, read as the reverse complement.
AAACTATCCAATAATGGAGACGGACTACTCCAAAAGGAAACTGCAGTACTATTAAGAAAAGGAAATGGAACCTGGGTAGCCAATAAATAACAAATGAATCATAATTTCATATCATATGGTGGCATACTATCACAAGAACTGTTGTTAGACAATATATAGACCAAATAAGCAAGGTCAACGGGCTCTAAGCTTCTACCCAAACACACCCTCCACTCTACTATCTCTAAGTCTTTGTTCATGCTGTTCCCTCTGCTCACAATGCTCATTTGCAATTTCAGCTTCTCTCTAATGTCAGGGACTTATTTTATCTTTCTATCTCCTACGATGCCATGTAGAGTGTCTGGCATGTCATAAATGCTGATTTGAGGTCAGATGAAATAGAAGAAAAATCACTAAGGGCTAAGTGATCAGGAAAGGCTTCACAGGAAAGAAATTTAAGCCTGTCCTTAAAGATGAGGAGTATTCTACCATCAAAAAGAGAATTTTAACAGGAGCGATGATACAAGTGACAATGAAAGTAGGAATATGCAGTAAGAAAACCAATCTATATATAACTGGTGGTTTCTATTATGAATAGTAGATAATGCTGGCAAACCAACATTGATGTGGGTCTTGAATGGCTAGCTAAAGCATTTGGACTATATTTATTATGCCAGTGATTCTCAAGGGGAGGAACAGGGAAAGAAGAAGGGGGAGGGGGAGCAATGGGGATTCAATTTAGCTGCAGTGATAAAATTGCTAGTGTTAGAAGAGATCTTATAGGTCACCAACTTCAATTTCCAACATTCTACAGGTAAGGAAATTGATAGCCAGAAAGGTGAAGTGACCTACCTAAGGTGACCCAACTTAACTAGGGAAGAACAACTAGACTCATACCTGGGACCAGAACCCCTGCCTCCCAATTTCCAGTCTAGTTCTCCTTCTACCACATACAGAAAGAAACTATCACATGGCCAGGCTGAAAGAAAGCATTTGCAAATATAAAAAAGAAGTACAAATAAAAGCATGTAACTTGAAGAATCGCAATGCCATCAACAATTCTTGTGAATTTTTGTCAACAGATGGGGCAAATACATGGACTATATAAGGTAACAATCAGAATAAAAGTTTTACACAATCAAGGAGACAAAAAGACATTTATCAATAAGCCCTCTAAATAATAACCGGACAGTTTTATATTTTTTACATATATTTGTATTTGATCCTCAGAAAAACATTGTGAAGGAGATAGGGAAAGTATTACCTTTCCCATTTTATAAATAAGGAAATTGGCTAAATGAAGAGCCAGAATTCATTCCAGTACTCTTTCCACAAGTTCCCGGACAATACAAATCTCTAAAACTGACCAAAACATGCATGAGGCAACTCTGGTTTCGAAGGTGGAAGCAAGACTTTGTGAATGAGTAGATAAAGGCAGGGGCTGAGGAGAAAATGAGTTAATTGAAAGTGTGAAAGAGTACTTTATGAAATAGTAGTACTACTTGGTCTTATGTTTTTATCCGTACGAACCGAGTAATTATTTGTTTAATTAAATAATTTAATGGCACAAATTTCAATCTATATACACATTGTCTGTGGTTGGTTATAATGTCATTATCCTCAGGTCACAAACCATATGCTTTGTGAGTCCTGCTAAAAGATGGGAAAAACTCTGAAATTTCTTTTACTGGCATGATGTCAAAAGGCAAAATTATATTAACTACACAGCTGTGATATATAACACAACGTTTCCCAATGAATAGAATTCTAGTGTTTAATAGTTAAATGCATACACACACAAACACAATCATTCTCTTGCTCTCTCTCTCTCTCTCTCTCTCTCTCTCTCTCTCACGTACACAAATACACACACATACGTACACTCACAACAGGTGCACACGCACCTAACCACAACTCTGGCTTTTCCCTAGGCCTTTATTACTGGAAACACTGGTATATTTCGTGTTATACAAGATATGGAGAGCCCTTGCCTTAAGTGCTTACCCATATTTACACATTAAATGAGATATTGTTAAAAATACAAACAAGGTCAAGGTTAGGGAACTCTGATATATGATGGAGAAGGGCCTTTGACTTGAAAGAAAAATACGGTATGGAGCCTCCCATGACCTGGCAAATCAGTTAGAATCTGAAGGCCAAGAAATTGAGGTACCTTTACTAGTATGTGGGGGAAATTAATTCCAAAGCCATTGTAAAGGCAAAAACTTGCTGGGTTGAGGAAATCAAGAAGTACATAGCAGGTCAAAGTGGAATATGAATGCCTGCTATATGGAAGGCTTTTAAAGATGTGAAGGAAGGAAAGGAACTACAGGTGGAGGCTCTAGGGTCCAATATGCCTTCTGTGAGGGTGTTTAACCTTAAGCAGGGCTCTAAAAGAAAAGAAGCCTTAGTGACAGACCCCATTAAAAATCACCCGATCCTTAAGGTAGCATGATATTCCCCTCAATAAATGAGTACAACTGTGTTTTAGAGTCCAATATTAGGGAGAATGTTTTAATATGTTAAGATTTACTTTCATATTTAACTAAAGGAGTACAGATCAGTATTGTAGAAGATACAAAGAAGTATAACACTCAGTCTCTGCCTTCGAAAACCTTCCCATCTATTTGAGGGAACAAGATAACCTACAACATAATGTAGTGTCAAATGAGGGGTTTAGAGAAGTGCTGAGATGGGTAGGCAAGGAAGAATTCACTTTAGTGGTAAGGTTTAAGTTGAGCTGTGAAGACCTGAAGGGATCGGAGAGGCAGGTTGGAAGAAAGGACATTCTACTTTGGGGAATGGGTAAACAAAGGCCAGAATGTGAGAGACCTATGAATGGACCAGTCTAGATAGAACAGGATTCAGATGCAGAGTAGCAAGAAGAGTGGCAGAGCAGCTCAAGCCCGAATACAGAGGGGCTTAGAATGCCAGGTTAAGAAGTTTGAAGAGTGGCAGTATGGAGACACAAAAGATTTCTGAGGAGGGGGTGACATGACAAAGTGGCACTTGAAGAAAAGTAATCTTGCTGAGGTGTGCATATGGAGTACAGAATAAAGCAACTCTCAACTGGACAACCACTGCAGGAGTGAGGTAATAAGGAACTGAGGCAGAATCACAAATTTTCTTGGTTGGGAGGGACCTTGAAGATCATCTATGCCAAACACAACCAGAGTAGTTGCAGAGTAACTGGAAAGAAAGGGAGTAATCAAGAGATATCATGAACAGTATAAATCAACTCCACAGAGTATGAATCAACTTAGCAATTGATTGCCAAATATGAGCAGCAAGAGAAAAAGGGAAGTGAATAAAAAAGCCTCCAAAGTTTCATGCCTGAATGATTGAGAGAATGAAACTGGGGTTTAATTTTGTAAAATTCAGTGTGCTGGGGTGGGGGGTGCAGAGAGGGGAAGAATGGAGATGAGTCCAGTTTAAGTTATTGAATTTGAGATGTCAGCTGGAAAGCCAAGCAGAAACAAACTGCACCAAAAGGAATTGTTTAACATCATTAAGAACAACGTAGGTTTGTACTCCTTGGTTGACTCTGTTAGCTAAATCATCTTTAAGGAATAGAATCCCCACTAGCAATGTGTCTTGTACATAATACGAACTCAGTGTAGGCGTGGTTGAGTCAAGGGAACTCATGAACTATGCCCCTCTTCTTTCTTCCTCTCAGTCTGACTAACCATGACAAGTGTTAAGAACCTTCTTCCACAAAAAAAAACCCCCAAAAAACACCTTCAATTTCCCCAGACTAAGCATTTAGACTACACAGCAAAAGTGCTTTAGAAGCATGTAATGCTTCTAGGCACAGAGCCATGTGGATTGATCCAAAACCTTACAAATGTTCAAGCTATTGCTGCCCCTGTAGACCACTGGCATGGCAGGATGAAACGAATAACAACCCACAAACCACAAAATAAAATTCAGAAGTAGTCTTTTGAAAATCAATTTCATTATGGCTGTTTAGTTTCAATACCTGCTGTATGCCATCACTCCAATAAAAATTACTCTTCATCACTGAAGTGCAGGCCCATTGACAGGTGGATGTGCATGGGGAAGTTTACTCAGCAGCCTATAATTTTAAAGTAATTTCAGCAGCTAGCAGCAGGGGAGTCCCCATGAAGCCATAGGAGACAAGGAACCACCCTCCTCCCTTGGCTATTCCAAGCACACAGGACTATTATCTGGCTGAGGAATTGGCAACTGAGATCCCTCTCTTCCCCCAAAGACACAGAGTTTATGAATTGATTTCCCAAATGGTATTCTACAGAGAGATGTTCATTAAGCATTCACTATCACCCAAGCTCATGGTCCAGTAGTCTTCAAAGGTAGTATCACAGATAAAGACCTAATGATCTATAACATGGGAGCTGAAGTTAGTCACAGGGAACCAAATGTTATCTCCTTTATACTCTTTCCTTCATTTCTTCCTTTACAGCCTTAGTTCTCAAGTGAAATGAGCATCAGCATCACCCGAGAAGCCTTTTATCCAAACAGTAAATGCTCATGGTCCCACTCTAAAAATTCTGATGACATATGTCTGAGTGTGGTCAGGGACATGTGCATTTTGAAAAGGTTCCCTAGGTAAGACTAAGATGCACTCTTGGTTAAGAACCACTGCAATAGATGATCTGTATAATATATTTTAACCCTACAATTCTGGAAAAGATTCTTAGTAGAACTTGGGAATAGCTAGCTATTTCAGACAGAGTGAGTAAGAGAAAGAGAAACAGAGACAGAGGTCATTCTGTGCCAAGATTCCTGATTACTGTATGCCCACCTTAATGCAAGTAGCCATTGGGCCCATATGCACTCTGGCTTCTAACCATACCAAGCCATGCACAATTCCATGAGTCAAGGATTCTCACCCTAGAGTGCACACCAGAATCACTTATAGAGCTTTAGCTTTTTAAAATTACACATGACCAAATCCCCACCCCTGGAGCTCCTTACCGAGTTGATTCTGGGTTGGTGTCCTGGACACATCGATTAGGGGGAGATAGATCTCAGGGTAATTGGGGTGAACAGTCTTGAACATTCTCTTCCTCTAAAGATAGGTAACAGAAACAACCAATACCTCTTACACACTTATTGACCATATTCTATGTGCCTTACACTTTTTAAAATAACAGCTTTATTGAGATGTAATTCATATGCCATAGAATTTACCCATTTGAAGTGATTTTTAGTAACTTTACCAAATTATATAAGCATGCTATCTCTTCCATCGTTTCCTTTCCTTTCAGTTCCACTGCAACCACCCTGACTGTGGTAAATCAGTTTTAGAATATTTTCATCCCTCCAACAAGCTCCCTCAATAAGCTCTCTCATGCTTATATTCACTTAATCCCCATTTCCTCCACCAGGTATCCACAAACTTAATTTCTGTCTCTACATATTTGCCTATTCTGGACATGTCACATAAATGGAATCATACATTATGTTTTTTTGTGGCTGGCTTCTTTCACTTAGTGTAATATTTTTGAGGTTCATCCATGTTGTAGCATGTATCTGTACTACATTCCTTTTTACAGTTGAATAATATTCCATTGTAGAGAATATTATGCCTCATTTTGTTTACCCATTAGACATTTGAGTTGATCCACTTTTTGGCTATCATGAATAATGCTGCTAGGAACACTTGTGTAGAGGTTTTTGTGTGAACATGTGTTTTCAATTATCTTTGTTATACACCTAGGAGTAGAATTGCTGGGTCATGAGGTAACTTATTATCTATGTTCACTTATTGAGGAACTTCCAAACTGTTTTCCAAAACAGTTGCATCATTTTACATTTCCACCAGCAGTGTATAAAGGTTTCCACTTCTCAACACCTCTACTTCTTATTGTCTTTTTCATTATAGCCATTCTAGTGAATGTGAAATGGTAACTCCATTGTGGTATTTTTTTAAAAAATTTTTAATTGAGTTATAATTGACATACAACGTTGTATTAGTTTCAGCTGTACAACATAATGATTTAATATTTGTATATACGGTGAATTGATCACCACAGTAAGTCGAGCTAACATCTGTCACCATACATAGTTACAGAAATTTTTTTCTTGTGATGAGAACTTTTAAGATCTACTCTCTTAGCAACTTTCAAATATGTAACACAGTATTATGAACTGTAATTGCCATGCTGTACATTACATCCCCCATGACCTATTTAGTTTATAACTGGAAGATTGTACCTTTTGACTGTCTTCATCTATTTCACCCACACCCACCCTCTGCCTCTGGCACCCGCCAATCTTTTCTCAGTATCTTTGAGCTTGTTTTTGTTTGGATTCTACATATCAGTGAGATCACAACGTATTTATCTTCATTCTGGTTTTTTTGTTTTTTTGTTTTTCATTCTGGTTTTAATTTGCACTTTCCTGATGGACAATGATGTTGAGCATCTTTTCATGTATTTTTTATTTAGTCATTTGAATATCTTTTGTGCTGAAATATTTGTTTCTTTTGCCCATTTTTTAAATTTGGATTACCTTCTTATTATTGTATTCTAAGAGTCCTTTGTAAATTCTGGATACAAATTCTTCATTGAATATTTGTTTTGCAAACATTTTCTCCTAGTCTGTCACATTTATGTACTAATGTTTCTTTTGAAAAACAGAAGTTTTTATATTTTGATGAGGTCCAGTATATCAATTTCTGTCTTTTTTGGACTGTGTTTTCAGTGTTGTACCTAAGAAATCCTTGTCGAGTCCAAAGTCTAAAAGATTTTCTCCTATATTTTCCTCTAAAAGTTTTATTGTTTTGGCACTTACCTTTGAGCCTATCATACATTTTGAATTAATTTGGGGGTACAGTGCATAGTGAGGGTCTAAGATGATCTTTTTGCATGTGGATGTCCAAATGTCCCAGGACCATTTGTTGAACAGAGTATCTTTTCTCCCAGTGAAATCTTTGTACACTTGTCAAAAATCAATTGACCATAAATGTAAGGGTTGTTTGTAAACAAATAATTCTATTCCATTGATCTATATGCCTATCCTTATGCCAGTACCACACTGTCTTGATAACTGTAGCTTTACAGAAGCTGAGTTTTCTGTTCCCTGAATATGCCATGTTATCTCTCACTTCCAAGTCTTTGCACATGTTAATCCTGCCTAAAACAGTCTTATCATAGATAAATCTTACTTAATTTTTCAGGTCTAAGCTCAGAAATGCTTTGTCCAGAAATCATTGCTTGATTTCAAAAGTCTGGGTCAAGTACTCCTCCTTCATGCTCCAGATCTTATGATTAACGTTACCATTGCATTATTATATTGTATTATAATTGCCTGTTCACTTGACTGTAAACTCTATGATAGCAAAAATCCTCTCTAACAAGTTCAACAGTTGCCTCTTCACTGCTTTGTACAGTGCCTGATACATAGGAGATGATCAATACCTATTGAAGGAATGATTAACCGATTCTGCTTCTAGTAATGGAAGACTAAGTAATTCAGACCAAATTTCCTGCTGAAAACAATAAGAAAACAGGGATAAAATATAAATAATACATATATTTAAAGGCATCCAAGTTTTAACAAAGCAATGAAGTATTATGGAGCCAAGATTCAGGATAAAAGGAAAACTCAGAGAGGCTGTTTTTCTCCCCAGATCATTGGCTCATCACAGAAGAGTCAGCTTAGAGACAGCAGACCTTTTGATAGGCTCATGGAGCTAAAATAGCAAAAATAGGAATTCAGGGCCCATCATGAGGGGGAACCATAGAAAAATCCTCAGATGTTCGGTTCCAACTGAGAAAGGAAAGATACTTAAAGGAAGTCTAAAATTAAGGACAGCTTCAAATTATCTCAGTCTCAAATTGGATTAAGGTAATATGGGATTATTACTACCCATAACCACCTGCCAGAAGTGAACATAAATCCTTTCTGGATAAAAATGAAAACAACTGAGGCCTCGAACCATCTCTACTATAGTTTTTCATATAAAGTGTCTGCCACTCAACTAAAACTAACCAGGCATTTGAGGAAACAAGGAAAAGTTATAGACCATCAAGAGAAACAATAGACAACAGAAATATACCTTAGCTTCCCTGGTGGCACAGTGGTTGAGAGTCCGCCTGCCAATGCAGGGGACACGGGTTCGTGCCCCGGTCCAGGAAGATCCCACATGCCATGGAGCGGCTGGGCCCATGAGCCATGGCCGCTGAGCCTGCGCATCTGGAGCCTGTGCTCCGCAACGGGAGATGCCACAACAGTGAGAGGTCCACGTACCACAAAAAAAAAAAAAAAGAAAAAAAAAAGAAAGAAATATACCTTAAAGGATTGAGATAATAGAGTTGCCAATGATGAATTTCAAATTCTTATGCTTAGTAAGTTCAAAAAGAGAAACGACTAAATTATAAATTATGGCAAAGAAATGAACAGTATTTTTTAAAAGAATTAAATGGAAATTCTAGAAATAAAAAATATATGTGAGAAGTGAAATTAAGAGTTCAGTGGGTGAGTTTAACAGATTAGACAAAGCTAATGAATCAATGAATTGGAAGGTAAGTCAGAAGAAAATATGCAGAATGAAATACAGAGAAAAGAAAGGATGGAATTTAGAAAAAAATTGTTTAAGAGAAATCAGAGACACAGAGAAAATTTCTTAAAGAGATTGTAACTGAATCTTAAAAAGAGTAAAAAGAGAATAAAGCAGGAACAACATTTGAAGAGATAATAACTGAGAATGTTTCAAACTGACAAAAAACAATAAAGCCACAAATCCAAGTTCTTTGAACCCCAATGAAGATAAATATAAAGAAAATCAATCACACTTAAGCATGTCATGGTAAAATGACTAAAACCCAAAGATAAATAGAAACATCAAAAGCAGCATGAGAAAAAGGGCACATTACCTTCAAAGAGGCAAATATAAAATTTTCAGCTGATTTCCCAAAAGAAATAATAGCAGCCAGTAAGAAATGACAGGGTATCTTCAAAATTTTGAAAGAAAAATAACTGCTAACCTAGAATTCTATACCCAGTAAAAATGTCATTCAAAAATGAAGGTGAAATAAAGACATACTTTCAGACAAACAAACAAACAAACAAAATCAACAGCAGAAACACATAAAAAAGAATGTTAAAGGGTGTTATTAGGCAGAAGGAAATTATCCCAGACAGAAGCTTGGGAAGAAAAGAAGGAATGAAGGGTAAGGAAAAGGGTAGACATAGGGGGAATCTAAATGAATATTGACTATAAAACAATAACAACAATGTTATGTGCAGTTTAAATTATATAGATAAATTACAAAAGAACAATAGCATATAGCTAGCAGGGAGTAAATAAGGCCTTTTCACTGTATAGGAAGAGGTCAAAGAACTAATTTATCAGAGTATAAGTCAAGAATGCATGTTGTGCGGCTCCCCTGGTGGCGCAGTGGTTGAGAGTCCGCCTGCTGATGCAGGGCACACAGGTTCGTGCCCTGGTCCGGGAGGATCCCACATGCTGCGGAGTGGCTGGGCCCGTGAGCCGTGGCCGCTGAGCCTGCGTGTCCAGGGCCTGTGCTCCACAACGGGAGAGGCCACAGCAGTGAGAGGCTCGCGTACCACAAAAAAAAAAAAAAAAAAAAAAAGAATGCATGCTGTAATCTTTACTAAGCCAATAGTAAAAGAATGTATATCTACAAAGTTAACAAAAGATTTTAAAAAGTGAGTAAAAAAATCCAAAATAATGCAATAAGGAGAGAAAAGGTTCATAGAACAGGCAGGATAAATAGAATGCAAACAGTGTGTGGCATATTTAAAGACAACATATAATTAATTCCACTAAATGAAAATTAATTCCACTAAATGAAAATTGATTAAATGTGCCAGTTAAAAGAGACAGACTGAATTAAAAAAGGAAATTATGTCTGTTTACAAGAGATGCATTTAAAATATACATAAAGGTTAAATATTTTAAAGATGGAAGATATATCATGTAAATGGTACCCAAAAGAAAGAAGCAATATTAATATCAAACAATGTAGACTTTAAGGTAATATGCATTACTAGAGATAAACAGGGACATTTCATAATAATAAAAGGTTCAATTCAACAGGAAGATATAACAGTACTAAATTTGTATGCACCTAATAACATGATCTCTAAATATATGAATCAAAAATTACCAGAACTAAAAGAAGACATGGATAAATACATAATTATCATGAGAAATTTTTATTTCATGTATTTGGTTTAATGGATTAAAATATAAAAGCATCAGGAAAACATATCAGCTGAACCTGATTAAATTTTTTTAAAATCTCAGAAAATTCTCTTCCATCTACTCTTATGAGTTTTCTCAACTTTTATATCATGAGAGATTTTTAACACAAATATCTCAGCAACTGATAGAACAGGTAGACAAATGCTTGATACATTTTGATACATGTTTGACACTACAGGACATATATTCTTTCAACTACACACAGAGCATTTATAAAAACTGACGATATACTGGGCCATGAAGTTCCCATGAATAGCAAATACTTTAAATCATACAGAGGTGTCCTCTAACCACAGTGGAATTAAGCTGAAAATCAATAACAAAAAGATTTCCATGTTTGGAAGTCAATAAATAAACTTAAAAAGACTAAAGAAGAAACCACAATGGAAATCAGAAAATATTTTTGGTACTGAATAATGAAAATACAGTATATCAAAACTTATATGACATGCTAAAACTATGCTTAGAGAAAAATTTATATTCTAAAATGCATATATTAGAAAAGAAGAATGATGAAGGCATCTTCTCAAGAAATTAGAGTTTTTTAAACCAGCAAATTAAAGCCAAAGAAAGTAGAAATAAGAAAATTTAAAAGATAATAGCAGAAATTAATGAAATAGAAATCAAACAATCCATAGTGTGAATCAACTAATAAAACAATAAATTCCTGGAAGACTAACCAAGAAAAAAAGAGAGCATACACTAATAATCAATATCAGGAATGAAAAGGGGAAAACACTACAGATCATACAGATTAGAGGTTAATGGATTAAACACACTATAGTACACAAACTACCAATACACATATCAACTTGCATGGATCTCAAGGGCATTATACTGAGTGAAAAAAAGCCAACCTCAAAATGTTAACATACTGTATGGTTCCATTTATATAATATTCTCAAAATGACAAAATTATAGAGATGGGAGAAGAGATTAGTTGTCAGGGGTTAGAAATAATAGGGAGTGGGAGATGTGAATAGAAGGGACAGCACAAGGGATATCTCTGCAGTGCTGAAACAGTTCTGTATTTGGCAATGACGGCTACAAAAATCTATATGTGATAAAATGATAGAACTATACACATACTTTATATCTACATAAATTTCCTGGTTTTTATATTGTACTATAGTTACATTAGATTTAACCAAAGGGGGAAACTGGCTAAAGGATCCACATGATCTCTTTGTAACACCACTGTAAGAGTCCTCTGAATCTATGATTAGTTTAAAACACAGTTTTTAAAACAGGTAATGATAACCACAATGAGAAAAGACTTCACACCTATTAGGACAGTTATTTTCAGAAATATATAAAACAAGTGTTGGTGAGGATGTGGAGAAATTGGAACACATGTTGGTAGGGTATGGAATAAACTGTGCATTGCTTGTGGGAATATAAAATAGTGCAGCCACTGTGGAAAACAATTTGACAGCTCTTCAAAAAAATTAAACAGAATTACCATATGATCCACCAATTTCACACAAAAGAACTAAAAGCAGGGACACATATACTTGAACACCAATATTCATAGCAATATTATTCACAAATGCCAAAAGACACAAACAACCAAAATGTCCATCAACAAATGAACAGATAAACAAAATACAGTGTACACACACACACACACATACACACAGTGGAATATTATTCAGCCATTGAAAAGGAATAAAATTCTGATACATACTACAACATTGATGAAATAACACAGACACAAAAGAAGAAATATTGTATGATTCCACTTATATGAGGTATCTAAGATGGGCAGAGTCAAAGAGACAAAGTAGAATAGAGGCTACCAGTGGCCACAGGTAGGGGGAAATAGGGATTTACTGTTTAATGGGTATGGATTTTCTGTTTGGGAGGATTGAAAGAGTTCTGAAAATAGAGAGTGATGATGGGTACACAATATTATGAGTGTACTCTATACCATTGAACTGTATAGTTAAAAATGGTTATAATGGTAAGTTTCATGTTATGTATATTTTACCATAATTAAACAGAAGATAAGCAAGGATATCATGAAACTCTTTATGTGAATAAATTTAAAATTTTTGCTAAATAAATTTCTAGAACACAAAACTTACCAAAACTGAATAAAATCAGAAAATCTGAAAATCTTATGTCTATTAAGATAGCAAATCTAGAGTTTAAAATCTCCCCTTCCTCCACCCAAAAAATTCCAGGCCCAGATGCTTCAGTACATTTGAGGAAGAAATATTACTAATATTACATAAACTCATACAGACAAAACATAAAAAACACTTTCAACTAATTTTACAAGAACATTTTGACCTTGTCCAAACCTGATGAGGAAGGACAATTACATGTTAATCTCAATCATGTATATAGATGCAAAGATCCTAAATGAAGTTTTAGCAAACCAACTCAGCAATATATAAAATAAATAATACATTACATTTAGGACAACTGAAGAAAAGCTGGGAAAAAGAAAAACAAGCAAACTTGAATACTGAGGCAATCTTAAGCATCTCTTTATGTTGATGATATAGTTTTATAAGGAAAAAAAATATTCAGATGATCAGAAATATATACAACTAAATGAAGTCAAGAAAAAGAAATAACTATGCATTTCAAACAGAATTATGATATTATATATCAATGCTTAGAATGGACCTAAGGTAAGTGCTGAATGTAGCGAAAAATAGGACATAATGTAGACTGTCACCCACTGCAAATGTTTGCAAATGGATATTCTTTAAACAAACAGGATTATTACAGGTGATTCTATATGAATGTCAAAGGCTTAATTTCTAGGCTTTGCCATTTTGTATATGAGAAGAAATATGACAACCTGAGTTAATTATAAAATAAACTGAAAGTTCTAAATAAATAAAACATCAAGACTAAGTATGGTTTATCCCACAAGTGCAAAGTTGGTTTAACACCACATTAAAAGAATAAAGGGAAAAAATCATATAATTAATCTCAACAGATGCAGGAAAACCATCTGATATAATGCTATATCCATTCATGATTAAAACAAAACTCTCAGTAAACCAGGACTAAAAAAGAACTTTTAAATTGATAAAGAACTAGAAAAAACTTAAACAAAAAACTACAGCAAACATTATACCTAAAGGTGAAATGTTAAACACTTTTACCTCTTAGATTGGGAATGGGACAAAGATGCCTGCTATTACTATTTCTATTCAACACAGTTCTGAAGGTTCAAGACAGTGCAATAAGGTAAGAAAAACATGTTTAAGTACACATATTGGAAAGGAAAAAATAAAAAAACTTGTCATTTTTCACAAACAGTGTGATAGTGTATGTAGAAAATCCACAAGACCTACAGATAATTTATTGGGATTAATAAATGAGTTCAGGGCTTCCCTGGTGGTGCAGTGGTTGAGAGTCTGCCTGTCGATGCAGGGGACACGGGCTCATGCCCCGGTCCAGGAAGATCCCACATGCCACGGAGCGGCTGGGCCCATGAGCCATGGCCACTGAGCCTGCGCGTCCGGAGCCTGCGCTCCGCAACGGGAGAGACCACAACAGTGAGAGGCCCGCGTACCGCAAAAAAAAAAAAAAAAAAAAGAGTTCAGCACAATGCTGCATACAAAGTCAATATATAAACTATATTTCTAAGCATCAGCCAGAAGCAATTTAAAAATGAGATTTCAAAATGATATGGTCCCAGGTTGGTTTTCCTGTGGAGCAGACTGGGAGACATAGATTATCAAGCATGACTTTTATTAGGAAGTGCTTTTGGGATCAACATATGTGTAAGAGGAAAAAAGCAATCCCAAAAAGACCCTAGCCAAATTCATAGGTAGCTCTGGAGCTGGTATGGCCCTTCAAAAGTTTCTGGATTTGGGGAGGAAGGGGCAAGCCTTTATACCTCCTCATTAATCAGGCACTGACTGGATGCAGGATGCCCTGGAAGGAAGCATCTCCTTGGGTGAGACAATTTTCTTCCACCAAGACATGAATTGAGGAAATGGACCACAGCATCAACTGCAGATAACATTTTAAATGGCTTCAAAAATATCAAATACCTTGGAATAAATCTAATGAAAGGTGTACAAGAGTTCTACATACAAAACTATAAAATATTACCAAGAAAAATTAAAGACCTAAATGAATGGAGATATATACAATATTCACAGACTGGAAGAATCAATATTATAAAGATATAAGTTCTCCCTAAACTGATTTTTAGATTCAATCCAATCAAAACAAAATCCCAGGAGGGTTTTTTCCCTTAATTTTATTTTACTCTGGTTAGAACACTTAACAGGCGACCTACCCTCTTAACAAAATTTTAAGTGTACAATACATTATTGTTGACTATATATATGTTCTACAGCAGATCTCTAGAACTTAAATTGCTTAAGTGAAATTTAATGCCTGTTGATTAGTAACTCCACATTTTCTCTCCCCACCCCCAGCCCTAGGAAACCACCATTCCACTCTTTGATTCTATAAACTTGACTACTTTAGATACCTCATATAAGTGGAATCATGCAGTATTTGCCTTTCTGTTTCTGGCTTATTTCACTTAGCATAACATCCTCAAGGTTCATCCATGTTGTCACATGTGGCAGAATTTCCTTCATTTTTAATGCTGAATAGTATTCTATTGTATGTATATACCACATTTTCTATATCCATTTATGTATCAGTGGACATTTCTATTGTTTCCACATCTTAGCTATTGTGAATAATGCTGTAATGTACATGGAACTGCAAATATCATTTTGAGATCCTGATTTCAAAGCTTTTGAATAAGCATCCAGAATTAATATTTCTGAATTGCATGGTAGTTCTGTTTTTAATTTTTTGAGGAACCTCCATACTGTTTTACACAGTGGCTGCACCACTTTACATGCCCCCCAATAGTATACAAGGGTTACAATTTTTCCATATGCTTACCAACAACGTCTTTTGTTTTTGTTTTTGTTTTTTGATCATTGTTATCCTGACAGGTGTAAGGTAATATCTCAGTGTGGTTCTGATATGCATTTTCCTGATGATAAGTGATGCTGAGCATTTTTTCATATATGTGTTGAAGATTTATATGTCTTCTTTGGAGAAATAATCTATTCAAGTCTTTATCCCATCTTTCAATCAAGTTATTGAGACTTGTTTTTTGCTATTGAGTTGTAGGAGTTCCTTATATATTTCGGAGATTAACCCCTTCTCAGATATATGGTTTGCAAATATTTTCTCCCATTCTATAGGTTGCCTTTTCCCTCTGTGGACTGTTTCCTTTGCTGTACATAAGCTTTGTAGCTTGATGTAGTCCCACTTGTTTATGTATGGTTTTGTCACCTGTGCTTTCGGTGTTATACCCATGAAATCATTGCCAAGATCAATCTTATGAAGCTTCCCCTGATGTTTTCTTCTAGAAGTCTTACAGCTTCAGGTCTTATGTTTAAGTTTTTAATTCAGTTTGAGTTGATTTTTGTGAATAAGGTTCCAATTTCATTCTTTTGCATGTGAATATCTAGTTTTTCCAACATTATTTGTTGAAGAGACTATTCCCCACTGTATTCTTGGCACTCTTTTCAAAGATCAGTTGACTGTATATGTATGGATTTATTTCTAGGCTTCCTGTTCTGTTCAATTGGTCTATATGCCTGTCTTTATGCCAGCATCATACTGTTTTGATTATCATAGCTTTGTAATATAGTTTGATATCAGGAGTGGGATGCCTCCTGCTTTGTTCCTCTTTCTCAAGATTGCTTCAGATATTTGGGGTCTTTTGTGGTTCCATACAAATTTTAGAATTGTTTGTTCTATTTCTTTGAAAAATGCCATTGGAACTTTGATAGGGATTTCACTGAATATGTACATTGCTTTGGGTAGTATGGACATTTAAACTATATTAATTCTTCCAATTCATGAACATGGAATGTTTTTCCATTTGTTTGTATCTTCTTTAATTTCTTTCATCAATGTTTTGTAGTTTTCAATATATGTCTTTTGCCTCCTTAGTTAAGTTTATTCCTACATATGATATTCTTCTTCATGCTATTATAAATGGGATTGTTTTCCTAATTCCTTTTCAGAGAGTTTGTTAGTATATAGAAATGCAAGTGACTTTTGTACATTGATTTTGTATCCTGCAACCTTACTGAATTTGTTTATCAGTCCGTGTCATCTGCAAACAGGGACAATTTAACTTCTTCCTTTCTGATTTGGATGCCTTTTACTTTTTCTTGCTTAATTGCTCAAGCAACAACGTCTACTATATCTGTTCTATATCGGTGAATAGAACAGATGAGAGTGGCATCCTTGCCTTGTTCCTCATCTTAGAAAAAGAGCTTTCAGTTTTTCACCATTGAGTATGATGTTACCTGTGGGCTTTTCCTATATAGCCTTTATTATGTTGAGGTACTTTCTTATTATTTCTGGTTTGTTGAGAGTTTTTATCATGAAAGAGTGTTGAATTTTGTCAAATGCTTTTTCTGCATCTATTCAGTTAATGTAGTTTATCACATCAATTGACTTTCATATGTCGAACCATCCTTACATCCAGGAATAAATCCCATTTGGTCATAGAATATGATCCTTTTAATACGCTGTTGTATTCAGTTTGTTAGTATTTTGTTGAGGATTTCTACAGCTGTATTCATCAGGGATATTGGCCTGGATATTGGTAGCTTTCTTTTCTTTTGGTGTGTTTGTCTTACTTTGGTATCAGGGTAATGCAGATCTCATAAAGGGAGTTTGGAAGTGCTCCTCCTCTTCAATTTTTTTGGAGGAGTTTGAGAAATGTTGGTGCTATTTCTTCTTTATATGTTTGGTAGAATTCACCAGTGGAGCCATCTGGTCCTGTGATTTTCTTTGTTGGGAGGTTTTTGATTACTAATTCAATCTCCATACTAGTTATAGGTGTGTTCAGACTTTCTAATTCTTCCTGATTTAGTCTTGGTATGTTGTATGTTTCTAGAAATTTGTTGACATACAATTAATTGTTCACAGTAGTCTCTTATGATCCTTATATCTTTGCCATCAGTCTTAATGTCTTTTCTTTCATTACTGATTTTGAGTCCTCTTTTTTGTATTTAATCTAGCTAAGGGTTTATCAGTTTTGTTTAT
Organism: Tursiops truncatus; assembly: GCF_011762595.2. Classification (NCBI taxonomy): domain Eukaryota; kingdom Metazoa; phylum Chordata; class Mammalia; order Artiodactyla; family Delphinidae; genus Tursiops; species Tursiops truncatus. The sequence continues at coordinate 77,431,893 of NC_047055.1, read as the reverse complement.
CTTCTCAAAAATCCAATTCTTAGTTTTGTTGATTTTTCTATCTTCTATTTTGTTTATTTCTGCTCTAATCTTTGTCATTTCCTTCCTTCTTCTAACTTTGGACATTGTTCTTCTTTTCCTAGCTCCTTGAAGTATAAAGCTAGGTTGTTTATATGAGATTGTTCTTCTTTTTAAACGTAGACATTTATTGCTATTAACTTCCCTCTTGGTACTGCTTTTGCTACATCCCATAAGTTTTGGTATATTGTATTTTTGTTTTTGTTTGTCTCAAGGTATTTTCTAATTTCCTTTTTGATTTCTTCTTTGACCCAATGGTTGTTAAAGAGTGTAGTGTTTAATTTCCACATATTTGTGAATTTTCCAGTTTTCCTTTGGCTGTTGATTTCTAGTTTCATTCCACTGTGTTCAGAAAAGATACCTGGTGTGATTTTAATCTTTCTAAATTTGTGAAGAGCTGTTTTGTGATCTAACATGTTATCTTTCCTGGAGAAAGATATGTATGCTTGCAAAGGATGTGCATTGTGCTGCTGTTGGATGGAATGTTCTGTATATTTTTGTTAGGTCCATTCACTCTATACTGTTGTTGAAGTACTCTGTTTCCTTATTGTTCCTCTGTGTAGATGGTCTATCCATTACTGAAAGTGGGGTATTGAAGTCTCCCATATAATTGTATTACTGTCTATTTCTCCCTTTGATTCTGTCAACGTTTGTTTTATATATTTATGTTCTTTGATATTGGTGCATATATATTTATAATTGTTATATCTTCCTGTTGGATTGACCCTTTTATGATTATATAATGTCCTTTGTCTCATCTGAGTTTTTGACTTAAATTCTATTTTGTCTGATATAAGTATAGCCACCCCTGCTCTCTTTTGGTTACCATTTGCATAGACTATCTTTTTCCATTCTTTCACTTTCAGCCTATCTGTGTCCTTAAATCTAAAGTGAGTTTCTTGTAGAAAGTATATAGTTGGGTCTTGCTTTTATCTTTTTAGCCACTCTATGTCTTTGACTGAGGGAGATTTATCAATTTACATTTAAAGTAATTATTGATAGGGAAGGATTTACTATTGCCATTTTGTTGTTTCCTGTTAGTCTTGAGAGTCTTTTGATTGTATTTCCTCTCTTGCTGTCTTTCTTTGTGTTTTGTTGATTTTTTTGTATTGATAAGCTTTGATTCTTTTCTTTTTCTTTTTCGTAACTTCTATAGGTATTTTTTGTGGTTACCTTGGGATTTAAAATATCTTGTAACAGTCTATTTTAATCTGATAAGAACTCAAGTTAAACTGTATACAAAAACTCTACATTCTAGCTTCTTCCCCATACACACTGTTATTTTTCCCACATTTTACATCTATTTATATTGTGTCTTTTAACATATTTTTATAGTTACTTTTAATACTTCTGTCATTTAACTTTTATGCTAGAAATAAAAGTGACTTATCCACTACCATTACAGTAATATAGTATTCTGTATGTGTCTATATATTTATCTTTACCAACAAGTTTCATACTTTCTTATACTATCATGTAGCTGTTTAATATCCTTTCATCTCAAGTTGATATACTCCCTTTAGCATTTCATGTAAGGCAGGTCTAGTGGTGATGAACTTCCTCAACTTTTATTTGTCTGGGAATATCTTTATCTGTCCTTACTTTTGACAGGTATAGTATTCTTGGTTGGCAGGGTTTTTTTTTTTTCCCATCAGCACTTTGATATATCACCCCACTCCCTTCTGGCCTGCAAGGTTTCTACTGAAAAATTTGCTGATAGTCTTTTGGGGGTTCCCTTGTATATGAAAAGTTCCTTTTCTCTGGCTAGTTTCAGATTTTCTCTTTGTCTTTAACTTTTGACAATTTAATTATAATATGTCTTAGTGTGGACTTGTCTGGGTTTATTTATTTAGCAGTGTCCTTTAGGCTTCTTGAATCTGGTTGTCAATTTCCCTCTCAAGATTTGGATTGTTTCCAGCCATTAATTTTTTTGAATAAGCTTTCTAGTTTTCCCTCTCTTCTCCTTTTGAGATTCCCCTACTGCCCCTATTGGTCCACTTGATGGTGTCCCTTAAGCTTTTTCACTCTTTTTCATTCTTTTTTCTTTTTGTTCCTCTGACTGAATTATTTCCAGTGACATTAGTTCACTGATACTTTGTCTTGCTTTATCTAGTCTGCTGTTGTATCCCTCTCATGAGTTTTTCAGTTCGATTAGTGCTCTTTAGCTCCATGATTTCTGTTTGGCAGTTTTCAAATATTTTCTATATCTTTGTTGAAATTCTCACTTTGTTCATGCATTGTTCTATTGATCTTGGTGAGCATCTTTATAACACTTACTTTGAATTCTCTGTCAGATAAATCTCATAACTGTTTCATTAGGGTCAGTTTCTGGAGACTTAATGTGTTCCTTTATTTGGAACTTCTTTGCTGATTTTTCATCTTCCTTTACTCTCTATGTTGGTGTCTGCATATTACACAAAGCAAGTACCTCTCCCAGTCTTCATGGACTGACTAGCCTTGCACTGGAGAAGATCTCCACCAGTTAGCCTAGTCAGAGATTCTGAGGGCCTCTAACAACTCTTTCCCTCCCCAGGGAGAAGCAAGAAGCTTTGGTTTCTTTCTACTCAATCTGTGCTGAAGTGGGGGAGCTATGGCATTTACCAGTCCAAAATGCCATTTCCATTCTCTTCCACATGGCTGGACTGTGCTGGATGCATCAGAGCTCCAAGCCTGGCAAGACAGACGCCAGTTCTTTGGGCAGTCCCAGAGAAATTTTGGCACTGAATGCACAGATCTACTCTTCCATCTCCAGGAATAAGTTGAAAGCTGGAATGTTTCATCCACGCACTCTATACTGAGCAGGGGGGAGGATATATGGTATCTACCAGCCCCAACCATTGTCTTGTTCTCCCCCAGGAGGCTAGAATGTGCTGGATCACTTAAAGCTCCTAGACTGGCAAGTCAGATGCCAGTTCTCTGGGCAGCCCTGGAGAAGTTGGAGCACTAGATGCACAGATAAACTCTTTCCTTCCCCAGTGGAATGTTGAGAGCTAGGATTTTTTGTCTTCTTGCTCTGTGCTCAGCAGGAGGAAAGATCTATGGTGTCTACAAGCCCAAGCCACCATCTCTGTTCTCCCCTAGGGAGATCCATCAGATTTCTAAGACTGGCAGGACAGAAACCATTCCTCAGAAAACTTGGGGTGCTAGATGTGTGAATCAATCCCTTCCCTCCCTAGGAGAAGCTGGAAGCTAGGGGCTCTCTTCCTTATCATATGGTGCTGTGGTGGTGGCAGGGACTCTGGTGAGAGGCTGTCTCAAATCTCCCTACTGGCTTCAGTGTGTCTGGTTTCATGTTTTCCCTGGGTACAGGAGCCTTTCAGTTAGTTCCTGGATTTCTCACAAAGGGAATTTGTCCATGAATTGTTGCTGAATTGGTGTGTTTATGGGGGAAAGGATGGTCCAGGACTTCTTAATCCACCATCTTGCTGATGATATTCTCTTAAGAATTACATTTTTTTTTTTTGGTCAGATGTGACTAGCTGATTCTGAAACAGATACAGAAAGGCAAAGGGCCAAGAACATCCAAGATACTTTTAAAGAAGAGGAACAAGGTAGAAGGATATCAAGAGCTTATTATAAAGTCCAATAATTAAGACTATGGTATTTGTGCAATGACAAATAAACTCATAGGGGTCTTCCCTGGTGGCACAGTGGTTAAGAATCCACCTGCCAATGCAGGGGACATGGGTTTGATCCTGGTCTGAGAAGATCCCACATACTGCGGAGCAACTAAGCCCATGTGCCACAACTACTAAGCCTTCACTCTAGAGCTCGCGAGCCACAACTACTGAGCCCGCATTCCACAACTACTAAAGCCTGTGTGCCTAGAGCCTGTGCTCCGCAACAAGAGAAGCCACCACAATGAGAAGCACACTCGCCGCAACTACAGAAAGCCCACGTGCAGCAACAAAGCCCCAAACGCAGCCAAAAATAAATAAATAAATTTATTTTTAAAATAGACTAATAGAACAGAACAAACAATTCAGAAACAATCTGACACATATGTAGACACTTGGTTTATGACAAAGGTGACACAATAGAGAAATGGGGAGGAAAAGACATTCCCTATAATAAATGGCACTGGGTTGAATATCTATATGGAAAAGACAAAACTTGGTCGCTGTATCTCATCATACACAAAAATCAATTTCAGGTGGACTGCAGATCTAAATGTGAATGGCAAAAGCATAAAGCTTCTAGATGATAATATGGGAGAATATCTAAATGCTCTCAAGGTAGGAAAATACTTCTTAAATGGAACACAAAAAACCCTAGCCATAAAGGAAAATACTGAAAAACTAGACACATTAAAATTTAAAACTTCTGTTCATCAATGGATACTATAAAGAGATTTGGGAAGGGTTTGCAACCAAAAAATTCAAAAGTGGTTCATAGCCAGAGTACATAAAAAATTCCTACAAATCTATAAGAAAAGAATAAACAACCCAATAAAAATGTGCAAAAGACTTGTATAGGCACTTCACAAAAGATAACCAAATAGATAATAAACATATGAAAAGAAGTACAACTGCATTAGTCTTCTGAGAAATGCCAGTTAAAATCACAATGTGATATTACTACAAACCCACCCACCAGAATGGCTATAATTTAACGAGTGATAATAACAAGTATTATCAAGGATGTAGAACAGCTAGAATTCTCATACATTGCCAGTGGGAATATAAATTGGTTCAATCACTGAGAAAAGTTGTCATTATCCATAAATTTGAAAATATGCATTCCCTACGACCCAGAAATTCCAATCCTAGGTATATACCCAACAGAAATTCAAGTACACATAACCAAAAGACATGTATAATAATATTCATAGTACTGTTATTTATAATAACCCCAAACAATCCAAATATTCATTATCAGTAGAATGAATAAACTGTGGTATATTCAAACAAGGGAATAATATACAAAAATACAAATAAAAAACTACAGCTGCATGTAACATCATGGATATCAAAAAACATAACATCGAGCAAAAAAAGAAAGCTCCCCCCCAAAATACATACTATGTGATTTCATTTATATCAAGTTCAAAATGGGCAAAACTAATCATGTTAGACATCAGGACAGTCATTCACTTTGGAGGAGGATGGTATAGTGATATGGTGGGGGTTTTGAGATGCTATTTCTATTTCTTGACCTGAGTTCTGGTAACATTACTGTATTCATTTTACAGTAATTCATCCAGTTGTACAATTATGATTTGTGACCTCTTCTGTATGTATGTTACACTTCAATAGAAAAGTGGGGGGAAAAGAAATGAAGAGCTAAGTGATGGGTATTTATAGACTAGTCAGATAAAACTGGTCCTCTATGAGGGTCACCCTGCAGGCAACGCAAGTGGTTTCTCTTGGTCATGTTCTTGGGGATTAAAGGGCTTCAGAAGTTCTCTAGTATAAAGAGATCTTCTCTATAACGTAATCACAGATAAACTACAAGTTATTTTTCACAAGATCTAAGAGAGAAAGAAAGATGAGACCTACATGCAAATAAAACAAAACATCAAATAATACATTACAAAAAACTCTTTGCACCATCATAGAGGTAATGTGGTTAGGGCTTTTCTCCATTTTACTATCTAATGATTCTAGAAACCAGTGAGACATTGCCAGTGGAACTATCTACTCACCTAAGCACAGTTAACAATTCACAGGCTTAGCAAGGCCTGAGGAAAACAGGCCTGTTACAAATGTCTTTGTTTTACATGAACATCTCTAAAGGCCCCAAATAATAATTCAAGCCAACAAGTGTTTAAGTACCCTAACTATAATCAGCACTGTGTACCACGTATTGTGGAAAAAGACAAAAAGGAAGGCAGATTTCCAAGGAGCTCTAATATAAAGACACAAGTTTTATTAAACACAATAACAGCAATAACTGGAGAATGATTCCAAGACAGGATATGGTGGGTGGGTTGCAGGAGTAGAATCGGTAAGAGAGAAAATGGGATAGGTATAATGCAGCCAGTTGATCAAAAGCCTTGAATGTCACACTGAAAAAATCTAGATTTAAACCTATAGAAAATGATCTTATCTGGATCCCACTCCCCTAAAAAATTCTTGGATTTAGCGATTCCCAGTCATTTTCTTGATCAACAGGCCTTAATAATTAACATCAAATCTAGATATACTAATGTCCTATCTAGTTAAACCAGAGATGTTTTGTGCAAAGTTAACGTTGACTTCTATGACATCACCTCAAATAATTAGAGACATATTCCAAATATTGCTAACAATCCCCAATAAACCCTTATAAGTCTACACAAACATATTTTTCTAAACACTTAAACCTTAGAGTTTCAGTTACAGTATCTCTTGGGGAAATCATCTGAATGAGACACTACCTTTATTTGCCTCCCCCACAAAATAATCTTTCAAGCATTAAAAGATATCTAATACTTAATATAGTGGCTGACTCATAGCAGGCTTTCTATTTATTGAACTAGATTGTTAAATTACACCAGTCTATTAACCTTACTCATCTCTCTCATGGTTTAGTAGACTTTGATCATCACCCTCTCTCAACCTATCTCTCCAGAGTGAAAAAACAACTAGAAAGTCCCTCCAACCTTTTGATCAATTTAATTTGTTTTCTGGGGATTTGTATCAGCTGTTAAGTTTTTCTTGATGAGCAGCCACCAGAATTACCTATATGATTGTGAATGCAAATCCACTTTTGGTCTTTTATATGGAAAAGATAAGAGTTTTGTTTCATCATTGTTTTCAACACCCTTCCTGATAATGCCCACCATATTCTTGGCTTTGAGGACCAAAATCACAACTGGGCCAACTTCTTCATAGACAGATAAACAGTGATTTTTATTTTAATCTTTTTTACTCTAACAATAATATTGTGTATTGTCTAACTCAGAGACTGATGAGATGTATTTAGCTCCTGAGATCATCTCCAATGAGTATCCAGATAAACCTACAGATACTCAGCTACTCCAGCTGAAGGAGACAGGTATGATTCCAGAAGGTCCAAAGTGACCCTTTCATTTTTTATCATGAGCAACTGTGCCCCCACTGGGAAGGCTTTTCTAATAAGTCCCTAGGAGAACTTTGCTGATCTCTCTGCTATGCATCCTGACTGCCCTAATTTCCTTCTGTATTCTGTTTTTAAAGTTTTTAAATTGAGGGATGACATACATACATCTTCAGTGACTTCTAGATCCCTTTCTTGAATCATAACTGAGCCCATCATCTCATAAGCATGAATAGGTTTGCATGACCTTATACAATGAAGCGCCTCTGACTATTCTGCCCACTTGGTCTCATGAGATCTTCCAGCAATTTATTCTCATCAGTTTGCCTTCACTCCTTGCAGATAAACTGGTGAGAAACCTGAATGTTCTGCTCATTGAAGGGTGTATATTTTTATCTTTTTTCCTCTCCGTCTAAGGGCTGCGGTAACAGCAGCTGTTTGTGTTGAAAACTAAAATATAAAAATATGACCTACGTGGCCAAATCCCACAGGCTGTTTACTTCCTTATTTATGAATCAGATTCTGTCAGCACAACTTAGAATCCTGACTGTCAGCAATACTGCAATTAAATGTCCTTGCAAAGCCAGCAGAGGGTGCACCAGGGCACTGTAAATTTTACCCAAGATGTAGCCATACTAATTTAATAGCCAATCAATGTTTCCTTTTTTTTTTTTCTTTTCTTGGTATACTAAAACTAACACCCTCAAGAAAACTTATGTTGAATCTGGGCTAAAATTCCTTCAAAGCATACTCTAATTCTCCTGAAAGTGAAGTTCAGGAAGAATAAGGAATACATGGTTAAATATAGTCTGGCCAAAATGTAGGTAGAGAAGAAGAAAATGATGCAGATCGGAGCCCTCTCCTTTGCAAAAATTCCATAGCTCTACCCAGCTACCAGACAAAAGGCTCCAGGAAGTAGTATATTATAGGGGAATGGGCACTGAACTCAGAGTAAAGAGACCAACTTCCATTCTAATTTTGATCAGAGTTGTATGACCTTGGACAAGTCATTTCCCCCATAGGAACTATGTGTTCTCCAAGGGGAATGATCAAATGGATTCATGGCCCCTCATAACTCTAAAAAACTCTGACTCCAATTGATGTCAGCAAATGCAAAAAGCCAGTGTGCTTGTTATTACTTCTCCAAAAGATTAAAACGGAAAAAATAAAGGACAGAAGATAAGGCGCTGTATTTAAACCTAGACAGAACTATTTGAAGCACCACGCAAAGGCAACTAAATGCCATTACAGACCCTATGAGAATCCCACACCATCACAGGAGCCCCAGAATACAGCTGTTCTACTAATCCTCAGCCTACAAACAGGGGTCTGTCCATTCTGAATGCCAAAAGGCCTTGCCACCATTTGACTAAGGAAGTTCAATTCCTTCATCTTTTCACAGAAAACCAATGTTCAGCTGCTAAGTATTTCTACTGGGCATAGTCGCGGGGCAGGGGCGAGGGTTTGTTGTTGGGAGGTGGATAGATAAAGGGAACCAGAATCCTAGTTAATTATCATTTAGCTACTGTGTTTAAAGTTTCAAGTATGAGAAGCATGTCTACTGATTCTCTTCTTTGATAAACTGTTATATAAGTTGAAGTGTGCTAGCAAAACATTTTAAGGCTCAGGACAACCTTTCAACGCAAAATGTAGAAACTGTGTCCGCCCTAATATTAAAGCATTATCATGACACCAACTTAGGATGGGTAGTCAAAGTAGCACGAATAATGTTTACAGAGTATGACAATGACTCTGGATGTGGTAATAAATATAGAAGGCCTGGGTCACTCACCTCAAGGAACTTATTTGTATAACTTGCCCTCTTCCCCAAGAGGAACAAATTGACTGTTATTCTTTAACCACCTCAAAAGGATCCTTGGCTGCTTCTCTTAAGTTTTACGTGAGACAAAATAATGGCAAACAAGAGAATACTTAGTTTTAGGGCACTAAATTTCCTTAAATAAAGAACTAGAAAAAGTAGAAAACAAACACCAAAGCTAACAGTTTGCTAACCAGGGCACAAACACCATAAAGATTGTATTAAAAAACAAAAGAAACAAACAAACCAAAACTAACAAACAAAAAAACTGGGAGACTATTCTTGAGTCATTATTCCATCAGTAGATTCCTGCTCACAAGCAAGCAGGAGTGAAGACACTTCACACCAACCCTCCCCACCCCACTCCCCAAAAAAGAGTCAGAACCGGCATGCAAAGGGTGAGTTTTATTCCAAAGATTTTTTAAATTACTGTTTCAAAAGTTGTCTAGCAAGACGGCATATTTCTACCAGAATTCCTCAGGGGCGCTGATCCTCACTAGAACACCGAGGACAATCCGTCTCAAATTGCAGGTAAGTGTGAACAAGCCCACGATCTGGTCAGTGCACCAGCACCCCGGCGCAGAAAACACGGTTCAAAGTTGTTTCAACGGGCGTGGAGCAGTTATTACAGCTGTTTACAGCTCCAACTCCAAAAGAGAGCCTGCTAGTGCTGGCATGAGCTCTGGACACGAAAAAACAAGCACCGCGGGCGCAGAATCTCACCGGGAGCAAAAGGGCCAGGCTGCTGCCGTTAGTCAGCCTGGGGGGCAGCGCCCGCACCTTCGCGCCGCGGCCCGGCCGGGAGCGCCGCCAACTTTTCCCGAGGCAGCCGGAGCTGGGGGCGGCGGGCGCCGGCCAGAGTTCCCAAGTCCGGAGGTCCTGAGAGAGTCAGGGTGAGCTGGGCCAGGGACCGAGGACAACCTGCCCCGGGGCGACCTCTCCCCAGCTTGTCCGCCCCCTCCCCGATCCCGCCGTCGAACTCGGCTCGAGGTGGCAAAGTCCTCCCCAGGCCCCCGCCCTGCGCACATGGGGAGGGGGCCCTGCCCCTCCAGAGTGACTCACCTGGTGCCCGTCCTGGGCGTCTGGGGGGAGCGTAGCTTCTCCCCGTTCCAGCAGCTGCTGCTGCGGGGATGGCTGCCCGAAGTGGCGGGTGATGGAACCGTCGGGGTCGAGTCCACCGGGGCTGCTCAGGGTGCCCGAGGTGCCGAGGTTACCGGGACCGCCAAGGCTGGACTCGGCTCCCCGCTCCCGCCGCAACTCGGAGCGCAACTCTAGGTAGCAGCACAACGTCAGCAGGTGGAGGGCCAGCGAGAGGCCAAAAAAACCCAGGAAGAGCCGGCAGCTGTTCCCTTCGCCAGCCCGGGCAGGGGCCCCGCGACAACCGCAGCCCTGGCTCCCGCGCTCCCTCGGCGCTGCCGCGGGCTGGAGTTCCCTGCGCTCCACCTCGGGGTAGCCCATGGCCTCCGGAGACACCCACTCTCTGAGGCCCGGGAGCCGCCGCGTCTGCCTCAGCCCTTCGCGACCCCTGACAGGCGGCTACTGTCCTGCCATCGGCTGGGGACTGCAGGGACCCGTTCCTGCGCGACGGAGGCTGGGCGGGACCGAGCAGGGAGCAGCCGCAAGTGCAGCTCCACTCCGAGGGGTGGAAAAGGGAGGAGGAGGGGCGGGAGAGACGGGCGGCTCGGCCCCGCGGAGGGAATGAGGGAGGAGGCCCCGGCCGACCCCGCCCCGTGCCTCAAGCGGCTGCCGGGACGCCCAACCACCGAGCCCGCCAAGCCTTGGCGCCCCGCCCCATGCCGTTCCACCCGGGGCCTCCAGCTGCGGGGCGGGGTCTGGGGGCGTGTGGGTTCGCCTCTGCCCCGTGGCCCCACCCAGCTCTTCTCTCTCACCCCGTTCCAGTTGGTGACTGTGGCTGTCGTTCATCCCTGGACTCCGCCCCAATTTAACCCTTGAGCGCCAGTATGGGGTCGGGGGCGGGGAAGGGGGGAAGGAGAGAAGGAGGGGGAGGCTGAGAAGAATTGGGGAACCTGGGAAGGAAAGTAGAGCAAAGAAAAGGAGGCGGAAACTAGTATTAATAGAAATGTTTGCAATTAACTGCAGTTGTTAATAACATCATCCAGTACTTATCTGTTGCTTTCAATCTTCAAAGCGTTTAACAGACGTTAAACTAATTAAAACAGTTTTGGGTTTGAAATGAAACCATGCCTGCTGGGTTTGCAATCCAATGGCGCGCCAAAAGAAAAGGAGACCCAGTAGCCTGAGAGCCAAAGGGAGTGAGAATGAGGTGGGACTGAGACAGTCCCACTCCTGGAGTGAGTCTGGGGCCTCAATCTAAGTGACATCTGTGCCAGGTGGAACTGAAGTGATGCTGCCTCACGCAGGATAAAACAGTCCCCTAGGATTTCTTGGTATATTAATTAATTCAAAGTATTGATCCCTTTACATGTAGAAATTGCTGTACGAGAGAATCTACAGCCAGTGTAGTTTTCTTCTTCCACCGCAGCAGGAGTTTTGAGTGGAGAACAAGTGCCTTCAATGAGCAAATGGGGAAACTGAGGGCCAGAATAAGGTGGATTTTTACATGGGTGGTCCACAGAATGGCCAGACAGTATTGGCATCTCTATTTGCAGGCAACTGTTCTAGTCTCTCCACCCCTCTCCTCCTCTCCCTGGAGTAGTCCCTGGGGGAAGTTCAACAACTCAGCCAAATGTTCCAGATGGACACTGCTGCAACTGCAGCATCTTCAACCCTCTGAAAAGGGTTCAGAGCAAAACAACAAACAAAAAATGTGGCAAATGTCAGAACAATAGACCCTGAAATGAACGATGGAAAGGATTAGTTGAGTCGAAATTAACAAGAGTTACTAGTCCAAGATTATAGAGAGCTAAATGACCATAGCAGGGGAAATATGTATGCTTCTTGGTCACTATGCACTCCCATTCCCATGTTATGAATAATTAGCAGTTTTATTGACTTGAAAAGGGTAGGCCTAAGACCTAGGCTGGTGAAAAAGGAGAAAAATAGGGGGAAATAGAAAAGAAGAGAAACAACAAAACAAAAACAAAGCATATGGTGGGGAGGTCAGTCCAAAGATTACAGAGGTCATAAACCTTAAATATATTAGCCACAGGCAATTTTTCTTTCAGACACTTTGGGAATGGCCTCAGTGCTTCAGAAACATCTTTGTGTCTCCTCATTAGCCCTTACGTATGAACTATAAAGTTTGCAAAGAATATCATCATCATGCAAATAAGAAAATAAAAAGGGGCACTTAGCTAATCTCAAATTCTGCTTATTCAGTCAAGGAATTCTAGATGCTGGCTGGAGGAACTGCCAGGCTGATTTAACTTAATTATCACAGCCCAGGATTATTAGAAAGAATGCTAGACTAGGAGTCAGTAGACCTGACCCTGCCACTGGTTTGCTGGGTCATTCTGAGAAAGTCACTGCTTTTGAGGACCTTAGTTTCTCCAACTGTAAAATGAGGAGTTTGAACTTAAACAGCTATAATATTGTGTTTTATCTGTGTTATCACTGACTATTTTGACTTGGTTGCATAAAGGGTTCAAAGAGGCTGCCTCTTCTTCCCCTAAAGTGAAAAGGGAATAAATAACAGCCACTCCTGGGAGTGGTGGTGGTGCTCAGGGGACTTACTAGTCTCAGCTTACCATGTTCTACCAGGCTTTTCACAGCTTGACTGAAGACCCTGGGTTGCACCATTGCCTTCAGAAGTCCTGCAAATTGCATTTGATCTGGGACCTCACTTTGGTTCCCAAGAGGAAGAACATATGGCTTAATATGAAGTAGAAACATTGGAATGGGGTAATCCAGTGAGGAATGTACATGGTTAGATGTTTTTTTTGTTGTTGTTTTTTATAAATTTATTTATTTATTTTTGGCTGCGTTTGGGTCTTCGTTGCTGTGCACGGGCTTTCCTCCAGTTGCAGTGAGCAGGGGGCTACTCTTCGTTGCGGCGCGCAGTCCTATCGTGGTGGCTTCTAGGCACGCGGGCTCAGTAGTTGTGGCGCGGGCTCTAGAGCACAGGTTTCAGCAGTTGTGGCACTCAGGCTTAGCTGTTCTGCAGCATGTGGGATCTTCCCGGACCAGGGCTTGAACCCGTGACCCCTGCATTGGCAGGCGGATTCCCAACCACTGCGCCACCGGGGAAGCCCTACATGGTTAGTTTTAAAAAGTATTTTGAAGTGTTAATTCAGTTCGCTTCTATGCTTCCGTAAGTATCCCATCCTCTACAACACAGGTCTCAAAATGACAGCCTGCAGGTTACATCCAGCCAACAGATGTGTTGTGTTTGGTGCAGTGTTGGCTAAAATTTTGGATAAAAATAATAATTGCCAGGATCCAGAAATCAGGAGATTTCACCAAAAAAATCCCTATTTCTTTAAAGTATGCTAACACTGGATCCACATTCCCATATGGCTACAGTCAGCTAGAATTGCCCCCTTGAGACAAGCATGAGCAATCAAGTTCCACAGTCATCCCCGCCTTCTTCCTTTAGTCTCCATTACTGTCCTTGTTACCCATTTCCCTTATCTGTCTGGCCCCATGTACTCTAGGAGACAAGATATCAGCTCCTTAGCATGACCTATAAACTGCCCTTCCAACCTCACCTTCTGCCACCCTACAAGGAACCCATACTCCCACAATCCTAAAGTCACTGACACTTCTCACACTTATGTGTCTTTGCACAAGCTGGTTTCTTTGCCAGGAATGCCCCGACCTTGGAAAACTGATAAATTCTTCAAGAATCAAATCATGTGTTCCCGCAACTCCTTCCAAACAGATTTCCCTTTTTGCTTTCACTGCACCCTGAACATATCTCAATGATATCTCTGACCACATCGTATTTGTATTTATTTGCAGGCTTTCTTACCATTAACCTGTGAACAACGTGATAGTAAAAATCATGTCCTTTCCATTTTGGTAGCCCCAGTACAAAGCATAGCATCTACCACATAGTAGATAACAGTATTGTTTGTCAAATGAATGGGGCATGACATCTGCTATGGTAACCTGGACTGCCTAGAATTCCAAAAATGGTACTGAGCAAAAGGATGCCTGTCAGTACCACTTATGAAGCATGTACTGTGTGCAGAGCTGTATAACACACTATCGAAAGAAATAAAGGAAATAGAACCAGTTGTGCAATTATCCCCTTATTTGTGCCACTGTTGGAGTTGTGGATAATCCAGAAATTCAAATATAATTGGTTTGTAATACCTCACTGGCTTTCTGTCCCATCAAATTTCCCCTCCTAATTTTATTTGCCTGGTCCTAATATTAAAAAAAGTATTAGTTGACAATATATGAAGAATAAATGTTCAAAATAAGTTGACAGCCTCTGAACACCCACCAACTGGGCAGAAGATGCTAAGGAGTTGGGCAGGGACTGGTTTTTAAATACCACTTAGCTCTGTTTAATCCACAGAACAAATCACTGACATAGAGATCACAGAGTTGACTCTCTGACCCACTTAGTGACAAGCAGATAGTTGGGAGGAACATGGGCTTAGGACTTAAGATCCTCACTTACCAGCTGTGTGACTTAGGACAAGTGATTTTTGCCCGTCTTAAAGAGCCTCAGTTTTCTCATCTGTAAAATGGAGATGACAACATATGTTTTGTGAGATAACTGTGCTGAAATGGGATGCTAGATGTCAAAATGTCTGGCACATAATAAATGCACAGTAAACGTTAGTCTCTGCTAAGAGACTTCCATCAAAAAGAGATGAGAGGAAAAACATGTAACAGTTCTCAAGAATACGGCAGAAATGCAGAAGAGCATCTACATACTTTGCCCTTGCCAAATGCCTGCCCCCATTTTGTGTTCTTAAAGTTTGACATAGACCCCTATGGAAGTTCCCACCACCCTCTTACCAACTCTTGACTCCAACTTGTATCCAACTTCCTCCTCTCCGTTTCCACTTGATGTCTAGTAGACATCTTAAACTCAATATGACCAAAACCAAAGTTCTTCTCCAAACGTGTTTATCCCTTGGTCTTCTGTGTCTCCGCAAATGGCAACTTCATCTTCTCATTGCTCAAGACAAAATCTTTGAAGTCATCCTTGAATCCTCTCTTTTTCGAATACCCCACATCCAATCTGTCAGTGAATCCTGTCAGTTCTGCCTTTAAAATATACCCAGAACCTGACCACTTCTTACCACCACCTAGTGACCAGCCTAGTCCAAGCACCCATGCTCTCTCACTGGATTACTACTTTAGCCTCCTCCATGCTTTTTACTTTTGTCCTTGCCACTCTGCAGTCTATTCCCTACCCTACCCTAGTCAGAGGCTTTCTGTTAAAATGTCAAGTCAGATCCTATCACTCTGCCCCAAATCCTCCAATGGCTCCCTTTTTCTTTCAGAGTCTTTACCTTGGCCTACAAGGCCCTACATGATCTGATTGTTGGCCACCTCCTGGGCTCCTCTCCTACTACTATTCTCTTTGCCCTCTACTCCAGACACGTTGACCCCTTTGCTGTTCCTTGAACTTGAAAAGCATGCCCCCACTTAAGAGTCTTTTAACCTACACTTCCTTTTGCCTGGAATGCTATTCTCCCAGCTAACTGCATGGCTTCTCCCTCGCTTCTTCCGGGTCTCTTCTTAGATGTCACCTTATCAGAGAACCTTTCCCTGGCCAATTTCCCATCACTCTCTATCCCCTCCCTTGGTTGTGTTTTTCTTCTTAGCACTTATCATCGTCTGACGTATTATCTATGTGTTTGTTTATTGTGTGTCTCCCCTGCAACCACAATTAGAATATCAGTTCCAGGAGGGCAGATATTTTTGTCTGTTTTTGTTCACTGTTTTATCTACCAGAGGAAGAGCAGTACCTGGCACACAACAGACTCTCAATAAATATTTGTTGATGGAATGGTTGAATTCCTCCCCTGGTAGAGTAAGAGGAGGAGAAAGGAGGACTGGTGAGATGGGTTAGTGGATAGGCAAGGACTTTTCTTCCAGCATAGTAAAGCAGGAAGGAACAGCTCTTTCATTTTACATGAGGCATCTCCGCCAGAGAAAGAGACACAAAGGGCCACACAGCTAATTAAAGGAGGGGATCAGGAAGGAAAGGAAAATTGGTTGAACATCTATCTCCTATGCGCCAGCCTTTCTCATTAACTTCTGTGTGATGTTAGTATTATGAACATTTCACAGATGAGGAAACTGAGGCATTTAACAGACAGGTCAAATGACTAGCTCAAATTTGCATAGCAACTAAATGGCAGAGTCTGAATTTGAATCCAGGTCTGAATGGCTCAAAAATTCCATACTCCATTCTAAGCCTTATCTCCCACCAACTACTGGCAGATAGATTCAAAATTCAAAATTCTAGCTTTATAGAGCTAGACACGCAGAGACCGTGAGATTCTTGGGGTGGCAGAGTTATAAACCAGATGGAAGTCAGAGTTTCTTCTCCCACCAGGCTGGCTGCGCAGCCACCACCCTTTTGCTCCAACTCAAAGACCACTGTGCTTACTGATTAGATGAATGTGCTTAAATCTGGTTCCCAATCAGGTAACCTTTCTGTACAGTAAGCCTTAATAACTTCCCATGGACTATAGAATAATAACATAACTCCTTAGCCCGACATCCAAAGCCCTTCAGTTTGGACCTAAACTACCATTCCAGCTGTGCTGTTGCTAGGCCTTGACAAAATTCTGTCTGCATTGTCTCTCATTGTCCAGGAACAAACCCTACACCCCTGCCTCTTTGCCTTTTGCTGACATTACTCCCCTTCCTCCTTCCAATATCCTGTCCCTTCCCCTTTGCCTATTTAAAATCAGCACATTCTTCAAGGCCCAGCTCAAGTTCCCCTCCCCCACCCACCCCTGCCTGCCCACAGTGCTCTCCACGGGCACATTCTGTCTATACAACTCCTCTGGCATTTAGAATATGCCACTCACAATTGCTAATTCTTCCCCCATTCTGTGTGAGGGTCTCATTTCCCCCAGATTACAGCCGATGCTCTTCAAAGGGTAAGACCTCGTCTCAAACCCCTGCAGGGCTTACCTTGAGCAAGTGCTTACCCAATCTTTGTTAATGGATTAAAGATTTTGCAGAGATGAATTTTAAGCAGAGTTTTGAAGGCAGAAGGGGTCTGGGTTTGATGGAGACAACTGTTCTAGATGGAAGGCAAGGTAAAATAAAATGCTGAGCACATTTAATATTTAGAAAAAAAAAGTAAAACACACACTGAAGAAGGGAAAGAGCAGCAGACCTCTAACGTGATGGAGGAAATGACTGTAGCCATGACTGGCATAGAAATGTTTGCAGAAATCCACGAAGCAATGATAAGGTGATAAACATTCCTCTTGCTGTAAGGGAGCAAGATGGCACAACATTAACATGGAGTATTCATTTTTGCAATAAAGTCTTTGGCTACTCATAGGGTGGCTGAGCATGTGGGGAGGCTCTCACTTCATGAGAGGAATTTTTCATTCAAAAATAGAAGATCTTGTTGCTGGCAAAATGTCATTTACATCTATGTCCCCTGCAATTTGTGTCAGTCCCACCATTCAGACCACCAAGAAGCCTAGAAATAAACTGCATATTCCACAGAGCCATTGATACATGGCACATCAGGACCACTGTGAGATCACGGATTCATTTTTGGCAGAGTAGGGCTTTAAGAGAATCTTTGGCAGTGTCTTTACAGGTTCTCACATCCTCCAAATACCTATTTGTGGTAGATAGAGTGGCCATTTGCCTTCATTTAAGAGGGGAGGAAACTGAAGCCCATAGAGATAGAGTGACTTTTCCAAGGTAATACCGTCAGGGTACCTGACTTTTAGCCTAGGGTTCCTTTTCTTATTAAACTTTCATATTTGTTCATCACACTTATGTTTGCCTGGTTGATCTGGCCAAAGAGTTTATTGACTCTGCCCATAATATACATTTCCTGAGAATGAGAGTTAGGGAATTCAGATCCTTAAATCTGATCTGGGCTCAGACCCAGAGGGTCAGGCATTTTGGGAATTGGATCTTGGCTCTGTGATAAGCAATCTGTGACAGGACTTGGAAGACTCTGGAGCTATAATAACTTTCCCAAACTTGCCCCAGCTCCCCCCACCCCACCCTCCCACCCACTAGATTATATTGAGGGAATACTGTTGGCTTTCAGTGGTTGAACTATCATATTCATTCAACAAATACAAATACTTAGTGTCTGCTATGTGCCAGGCACCATTCTAAGTGCTGCGGATACACCAGTGGAAAAAACAACTAATACAATCTACAGTTAATACAATCTACTATCGACTGAAAAAAAAGCCACAACCTAAAAGTTGTGAGTTATGTTTTATTTTGGGTCCTTACTGAGCACTATAGAAAGCCTCTCAGAGAGCTCTGAGGAATTTTCCAAAGAGGTAAAGGAGGAGCCAGGATATATAGGTGCTTTTCACTAGAAAAAAAAAAAAACATGTAGTGGAACATCAAAAGATGACTGCTAATCACACAAAACAGACATCTCAAGTTAATGATTTTAGTGCTTTTCTAGGTATGGGAAGATGTAGAGCCTGGGCTCATTGAAATTATTCCTTTGATATGCATCTTAACTATCTAGGGCCAGTTTCCTGTTTTCTTCCATCTTGAATTCTCCTCAGGGTACACCCTCCGGGGCAACTGCAGCGGCTGATGGCTTGATGGCAGGTGACTGTTTACTGAAATGGCAGAGGCATCATTTTTTGTCTGCCCTACAATTATTGTTTTGAAAAATAAGTACTTTGTCTTTCACAAATACAGTTTAACAGCAAAGTGCCTTTAAATGGCCTTATCCCTCCTCCCACTACACTTCTGAGCTAGGCCAGACTCACAGGAACACTCCTAGGTTTTGGGAAGGGCCGTATCCTAAGAGTTTCAGGGTCTGCAAAAGTTAAACAAATGTACAGATTTCCCCAATTCAAAGGCTTTCCTCTAAATAACTCAGGAAAACTAGCAAATGCGGCCCTGAGCTAAGAAATGCTAAGGAAATGGCCTATTGTTAGAATTTAAGCATCCCTCTTACCTGCTTAGCACTTACTGAATAAAAGTCCAGGAATCTATGGGTAATAGTCTGGCTCCTGGAAGGACAGGAAGCATGGAAGCCTATGTCCAAGGTGAAGAGTCAGGGCCTGAAGATAAGCTCTGGTTCAACTTGAGTCTTAGGGCATCAATGTCTGACAGATATTTGCGTGTGTGTGTGTGTGTGTGTGTGTGTGCGTGTGCGTGTGCGTGTGTGTGTATTATATATATATGAAAAGAGTAAGAGAAGGTATGGCAGAACGCTTTGTAAAATGGAATGTGCTATGCAAATATAAGATATTAAGATAATAGCTACCTTGTATTGAGTACCTACCATGTGCCAGGCACTAAGCTAGGTAAATTTAGATATATTTATCTCACTTAATCTTCAGGAACTGTTACCAAACCATATTCAGGTCTCCTCGCCCGTGCACAGTAAAGCCTATCTATTGACACCACATTGTGGTGAAGGAAAGTGCAGTGTTTATTGCAGGGCACAAAACAAGGAGTCTAGGGCAGCTCATGCTCAAAACACCCAAACTTGCCATGGGTTTCAGCAAAGCATTTTTAAAGGCAAGGTGAGAGAGGGGCATCCCAGGGTGTGTGATCAGCTCATGCACAGTTCTCTAATTGGTTGATAGTGAGGTAACCGGGCTATGTCACAGGGGTTGACATTATCAATCCTTAGGCTCCAGAAGGCCTGGGGGCCATGTGCTCATGGTCATCAAGTAGTTAACATCTTCCATTTGGTGGAGATTTTAACATTTGTAAAACAACTCAGAAAATGAGCATCAGGTACTATTATCTAGGTTCTTCAGAGAGGAGCTAAAGCAGAGGATACAGGGGAGGGGTCTGTCCCAGGAAGGCCCCATAGGTTCCTGCTTAATTAGAGAACAACTTTTTGAGGTAAATTGCTCATTTTCCTACAGGTTAAAAAAAAAACAAAAAACAGTCCCAAAGAAAAGTGAAGTAACATGCCTAACACCCCCCAGCTAGTAAATTGGTAGTGCTAAGATTCAAATACGGTCTGTCCTAATTGAAAAGCCCACACTGTATCCATTATGCCATGATGAACAACTTATTTTGCACACACAGGAACCCAAGAAATAAGGAGTCTTCTGTAATTTTCAAGCTGAAATCTATTAGATGTTAGATGGTGGTACCCTTTCTTCACCCCAATATGATCTTACAGTCTAATGGGAAGGTATAATACCAAAGCCAAATCAAATGAGGTCTTGAAAATAACAAAACCAAATAAGAAAATTCTAGCAGTAGGAAATATAGACCCAGGAGATTATATGAGATACAGCCAAGGAGAAATGGTGGTGTGTCTGGTGGCAGAGGGGATCTTCAAAGTGTTATTGCAAAAGAATATTCTCAGCAAAAACTTCCCAGAAGGCAATGTATTGATTCTTTCATTTGTCCAGTAACTTCATTCATTTATCCCTCCACTTTTCAAAGAGTTATTGAGCACTGGCTGTAGGCACACATAGATCACAGAACTTCGATGAACTGTGGGAACTAAGGAATGAATACTCAGGAGGCCGAATCCAGCAGGCTACAGGCCTGTGGCAGTCGTGACCACCAACTTAACACTTCTTTTCATACAAGTTCAATTCAATTAATGTAGGAATTTCATTTTTCTTGTAGGAACCTATCTCCAATTAACTCTAGGAGTACAGGTTTTGCTTCCATCAACTTACTCCTTTGTGAGGAGTCTGGAAGCTAAGCTTTACCTGGCAATAGAAAGTGGGATCCACAGAAAATGGAGTTGAGACCAAACCCGTGCTTAAAGGAAAGGAGCTGCCCTTAGGAATGTGTCAAATTGCTTGGGAAAGAAGACTGATCTCTGAGGGGGAAGGAGGTGGCAGCCCAGAGAAGTTGCCTAAGTGTCACTACTGCCCACCAGAACTTACACACTTGGGCCTGTTACTGAACTGAACTTGGGTCTGCTCACCCACCACACAGCAAAGCCAATTTTCTGACACTGGGTTGTGGTGAAGCAAAGTACCACATTTATTACGTTTATTTGCAGGGCACCAAGCAAGGAGTATGGGTGGCTCATGTTCAAAAGACCTGAACTCCCCAATGGACTTCAGCAAAGAGTTTTTAAAGGCAACATCTGGGGTAAGGACTGCACGGTTCATGATTGGTTAGTAGTGAGGTAACAGGATGATGTTTCAGGAACCTTAATCATCTGGGCTGCCTGTGGTCAGCATGTAGCGGAAACTGTGCAACTCAGATTGGGACTTGAACCCATGGTCTTTTAATTGAGATCACACACCTGGTCTCAGGACTTAATAAAACTCAAGTTCTTGATGTATCATCACAGAAAGAATTCAGTGAGAGACAAAGTGGTAGGTAAGAAGTGGATTTACTTAGACAGAAACACACTCCACAGACAGAGTGTGGGCCATCTCAGAAGGTGAGAGGCCCTGAAATATGGCGTGGTTAGTTTTTATGGGCTGGGTGATTTCATAGGCTAATGAGTGGGGGGATTATTCCAACTATTTCAGGAAAGGGGTGGGGATTTCCAGGAATTGGGCCACTGCCCACGTTTTGTCCTTTTATGGTTAGCCTCAGAACTGTCATGGTGATGGTGGGTGTGTCATTTAGATGTTAATGTATTACAATGAGTGTATAATGAGGCTCAAGTTCCACTGGAAATCAAGAATCTTCCACCATCTTGGACCTAGTTGATTCTAACCAGTTTTTGTCATGTCCTATGGCTATGTCATTCCTTTAAAGGTTTTGCCCTTCCCCCTTCTATTCTGTTTCATAGTCACCCTCCTTCATCTGGGTGGGGGGGGGGTCTTAGTTTCTGCATATGCGTAAAATTTTTATGTATATTCCTTGAGCAGGAACTACGATTCTGTTTTATCACTGAACTATTATTATTACTTTTCTTGCTTAACTGCTTTTCCTTTGTTTCTGCATTCCCTCACTTCCCTAATTAATAACTGCATGTTCCTGCTCTTTGGAACTCAGGGAAGGCCTAGGAAACTAAAGCCTTTCTCTACAAACAAGAAACGGGGGACATGGAGGGCCTTTTGTACTCGAGAAGGCCCTGCAGGGTCCTTTTTGGTTTCAATCTCCTCTTTTCTTTGATACTTCTCAATCTTGAGGGGAACAGGGGAGGGGCAAGAAAGGGAATAAAGTTTTGGATAGAGAGGTTAATCATAAACTCAGCAGGGGAACTTGGTTTTAGGGGGGACTTGGTTTCCCCTAAGGCCCCAAAGGCCTTAGCCTTGCAAGAACAGGTGGGACACCGTTAGTTTAGCAGAGCTCCACTTTGTTTAACCCCCAGAGTTTCTAAAGTCACAGTCATTTTCTTTCTTAGCCTCTACAGCTGACTTAAAGAGGTCAGAACTAGAAGGCCCTTTGGAGACCACCTAGTCCAACCCATCCATTTCTCAGAAGAAACTGAAGCCCAGAAAGGCCAACAAGCATGCCCATCAGGTTAATGAATTAACTAGACTAGAGCCAATTGCCCATCCTTCCTTTCTCCCCCAAGCCACTAGCTTATGTATCCATACCTGACCATCTTAAGGCATTTTCAAAGCACATGAATTACTTCCATTTTACTTCTTCTGAGCCAAAAGCATGAGACAGGAAATTGACTAGAAATCACTGGCCTTGCTTCTGACTCTTAGGCTTATTCCCTACGAACACCCAATAATTTTCCTGGTTTGTACTTTGCCTTGAGGTATTCCTCCATTTTCTCATTCCTGTATTCAACCGAGTGCAAATACTAATCTTACCTTGACTGTTTCAGAATTCCACCACCAAAAAAGGCTCTGTGCAACTATCTTTATTATTTAATTAGTAACATTTTTTTTTGAAGAAGCAGCTGCCAAGCTGTGCTTAAATACACTCTTAAAATTTTGAAATTTGAGGGAGAAATGAGAAGTTTCTAGTATAAATGGTTTCTACACAAAACTGCCCTTTTGGAAAGGTCGAAACCCACTGACAAAGTACCACTTAACTTATGAGAAGCCCCAACATCTGAGGGGGTGATCAGACCTATTCTGGACAAGCCAGGGAGCTTCTTTCTGCAGATTCTGATGGGTCCAAAAACTTACTGCCAAAGTAAATTGCTTCTTCCAAAAATGTCTTTCGGGGAAGCTGGAGAACAGAATTCTGAGACAAGCTGGCTGGAGTTAACATTGGTTACATTTATAACTAATATAGTTGCTGTTTTGATTTTCTTTTTAAAGTTAATTTTATTTATTTATTTATTTATTTATTTATTTATTTATTTATTTATTATTTTTTGCAGTACGGGGGCCTCTCACTGTTGTAGCCTCTCCCGTTGCGGAGCACAGGCTCCGGACGTGCAGGCTCAGCGGCCATGGCTCACGGGCCCAGCAGCTCCGCAGCATGTGGGATCTTCCCGGACCGGGGCACGAACCCGTGTCCCCTGCATCGGCAGGCGGACTCTCAACCACTGTGCCACCAGGGAAGCCCTATTTATTTTTTTATACAGCAGGTTCTTATTAGTTATATATTTTATACATATTAGTGTATATATGTCAATTCTTCTCCTTAAAAAGAAAAAGTTAAATCAAAAATATTACGGTGAACAGAGCTGAATCAATTCAGTTCAGAGAAAATGACCCATTTGGTCCTGTAAGCCCCTGTGGAAAGGCAAGCTACGATCATTTTTTAAAGGTAAAATCATGACTCTCATGCAAATATAAAAGGAACACATGTCAAAATTGTAGTTAATTCATTAATTAATGAGGGAAGCAGTAAGATGTTACAACCAGTTCAAAGGAGAATTCAAAGGACATAGATTCCCATAGGCAATTAGGAATGCTGCAGTGAATTTTCAAATAGATGCAAAACTGGTCAGTATCCATGGGACAGTAACCAAGTGCATTACACCAGGCAAAATTCATTCGCATTTCTATGAATAAGAATATTTTAGTTTTCCACAATTTATAGAGTTGTTAAATAGCTCAAAGCCAATGAAAGGCACGTAACACAGAAGAGTACACAAGTCAGGGCATCCAATAATCTTTTTTGCCCGTTCAAAGTCTCACAAATTTCCTTGACACTAGAAAGAACCGTTGCAATCAGACTGCTTTAAGGTCAGCAAGCTCCATAACACGTGGGGGCCCAGGTCAGGAGGCAGCCAGGGGGATGGCCTAAGAAAACCCTTGGACGTGTAACTTGACACTTAAAAGAAAATTAGCAATGCCGAATGTGGATTAGAGAAACCCACAGTGGCTTTTCCAAAGCCTTAGGAGTTAGAAAATCTGACAAGTAGAGAGATCCACCCATGAGACTGAAAGCAGCTGGTGATGGCCTGAGAAGGTCTGTGTAAAGGAAAACACATGTCTCCCTTTGCTACTCTATCTTGCAGAGCCCAGCTCAGGACATCTGGTTGAAATACAACACCTTGATTCTTGCCTGGCAACAAAGTACAAGTAAATACAATCCCCATGAGCAGGCCCACTGGGAAACTTCAGGAACACATTAGCGAGGATTGTGAAGAATTCTGCCAACTTTTCTAGCACTTCACATATTGTGTAACCGATTTTCTATCAAGTGCCTGTACACCTTTGGGTTTTATGTATGCCTGAAAATGAGTAGAGGTCCAGAAATCAAAAGCGAGCCAGAGTCTTTTCATTGGTGCTTTTCTCCATTCTTCAGCAGTACTCATCAACTTGCCTTTTTCCTCATCCCTTCAATGACCAGCTTGGAGATAACTGGCATCTTGGCATCCCTTATGTTGTGTGGAAGAGCAATGGCATGGGATAACCTGAATGCTTTTATAGTTGCCCCTTTCCCCTTCATCCCTCTCCAGCAACAACCCACACCATTAGGAAGCTGGAAAAGGCATGAAACAGACAATTCATACACACACAAAAATAGAGGGGAAATAAAAGCACTGGACTAGGATTCAAGAGCCACCCACAACTAATCCCCGATCTAAGATTCCTTCTGGATCTTAGATGGTGTGATTTAACACATTCAACCATGCTGGTACTAAAGAACAATAACCATTTTATACATATTAAAGTTGCAAATATTATCAAATGCAATGTTGGTTTGGCTTGGAAGGAGAGGATGGAAAGATATCCTCAACACTGCTTCAGCAGAAGGATAAATTAGGACAATTTTTTTGAAAGGCAATTTGGCAATACATATCAGAAGTCGTAAAAAATATTCATGTTCTTTCACATAGTAATTCCACTCGTGGCAATTTGTCGTTAAGGTAATCATTCAAAAGCAGGAAATAACTATATATGCAAATACATTTTACATGTCATTATGCATAATCTCAAAAAAACTGGTAATAGCTAAATGTCCAACAAAATCAGAGTAGTTAAGTGATTTAAGATGCATTAAAAAAAAAGACACATAGGGCTTCCCTGGTGGCACAGTGGTTGAGAGTCCGCCTGCCGATGCAGGGGACACGGGTTCGTGCCCCGGTCCGGGAAGATCCCACATGCCGCGGAGCGGCTGGGCCCGTGAGCCGTGGCCGCTGAGCCTGCGCGTCCGGAGCCTGTGCTCCGCAACGGGAGAGGTCACAACAGTGAGAGGCCCACGCACCGCAAAAAACAAAAACAAAAACAAACAAAAAAAAAGACACATAGATTGAATGGAATATTATGTGGGCAATAAACATCATAATTCTGAGGACTGCGATAAACATAGAAAAGCCTAAATACAATAACATTAAGAGGTTGAGGCAAAAATGGAACACATAATTGTATAGACATTTTCAATGTAACTCTATAAAAATGTATCTCCAGAAACAATTGTTTAATGATGGGATTACAGATGAATCTAATTTCTTTTTTCCTTTTATAAAGTACAGTTTCTAAAATAATTTAAAAATAATGTTAAAGCAAATAAATAAATGAAACAAGTGCTGGCCTAACACCTAGGAGCCTGATATTAGAATCTCTTCTCTCACTGAGCTGCCCTTTGAGATCTACCAGCCATCTGCTTCTAATGCTGGAGGAGGAAAAGGGAGAAAAAAGGGGTGTCGCTAAAGGAGAGGTACCCAAGAAAATGTGCCTGAGACAGCCAGAAGATTTATTGCTGCTGAATGCCTCTGCTTACTGTGCTGAAGAAGTTGAACATTTCAATGGATTAGGTTTCTCAGTGTCTCCATTTAAACTTGTTTAACAATAGAAAATATTTATTTTCAGCAACTATGAAAATAAATATTTCTTTACCAGAGGACTTAATACTTACTTTTTATTTATTCAGTGTTTATCTGAATAGATGTTATAACAAAAATAAAGGACATTTAAAAGTCATAACATTTCCATCATGTGAACAGTTTCCCTTTCTGAATATTACCTTCAGTGAGCATTAATGACTTTTACGTATTGCAATTACGGAATACATGCCATTTTGAATTCTATGTTTTCTCTTACCATTGAACTGCAAGCATGTTTTCATTTCTATAGTCTTCACACTTATTTTAATGACTGCATAGTATTCCTTATTGATCATTTGTTAAACCTTGTCCCTAGTGTTGATCATTCTAGGTTGTTTTCAAATTTTTGCTAGTCTCCATTCCATTCTGATGAAAAGGAAAGAAGCTCTTTTGAGGAGGATTGTCTAATTGATTAAGCTAAAAGCCTTCCAACCCTTTTTTGAAAGCCTGTACTTGGCTTTCCAACATTCTAGACCAGGGATTGTCCATGAAGATGACTCTCAGAGAGTGGGTAGCCAACATGCAGATTTGGGAGAGTGCTGGCAGCTGGAACAAAGTTGCTGCTGGTTTTGCCCTGTTCTGTCTCTGGCTAAATAGGGGAAAGTCCCTCCCACGGGATAGATCAGAAGGAAAGCATTAAGCTTGTTTTCCTGGGCTGGACAGGCATTTAGGTAGACCTAAGTTCACATGCTAGATCTAGCTCTTACCAGCTGTGTAATTGGCACACCTCTTTTTTTTTTTCTGCCGCACCGCGTGGCTTGTGGGATCTTAGTTCTCCCACCAGGGACTGAACCTGGACCCTTGGCAGTGAGAGCATGGAGTCCTAACCACTGGACCATCAGGGAGTCCCTGGCACACCTCTCTTAAACTGGGCCTCAACCCCTCATGTGTAAATGAGAAACTGGACTCAATGATATTGGAGGTCCTGCCTAATTCTGATATGCTATGACTAGTTATCCATTGGTCTGCTCTGCAATCTCGTTGACTTCCTGTTTAACCAATTCAAACATTATTCATTTCCCAAAGCCCCTGATCCAGTTTTGTCTCCCTCACTCTCAGGCAATAACCTTGACCTCACCTTCTACTTGACTGAGACTCTCTAGTCATCTTCCAGCATGAGCTATTTCAACTTCTTCCCTTACCCAGTCTCTTCTCTCCAATGTTAGAGAAAGAAATTTTTCTCATTCTCTGCTTTTAATCCCAACCCCTCCTACTTCTATAGAGACTGTGCTCCATTAATTATATCCTGTCAACAACATTTAAAATTTCTCCCTCTCTTCTGCTTCCTTCCTCTGTCTATAACCATTCTCAGATATTTCTCTAAATATCCTCCCTGGAGCCAGTCACCACTTCAAAATTTTGTCCTTCCCTATCCCTTTGCCACCAAAGTAAAAACTGGTCATTCATACACATGTTTGTATTTCCTCTTCAAGGTCACCAATAACAGTCTAATGGCACTTATTCCCTTAAATTATTCTCCTCTGCTAACTACTACTTCTCTTGGTTTTGCTGGAAACTCTTCTCCCACTTCTGATAGTAGGTTATTTTGAAACATACTGTTAAGTGAGGAAGTAGGATATAAGATTAAATGCATACTAGTTAAAAGATGTACATGAAAGCTTAGGAGGAAGAAATACTTACAAATGATAAAATGGTTGATTTAGGTGGTTAGATTTCTTCTTTTCTACTTTCAAAATGTCCTGTAGTATGGTTATATTACTTTTATAACTAAAAGTAGTTTTTAACAGAAAAACAAAATAAATATGTGCGCTATCCTCAATTCTACCCTTGGTCTTCTCTGTCCTTTCTTGCCTCTCTTTCTCCCTTGGTGATGTCATCTATTCCTATGCATTCAATCATACCCTCAATGACAATAACTCCCATATCTATATCTTTAGTCCCTGCTGATCACTTGGATTTCTAGCCACCTGCTGGAAAGTACCATCTGGAGGGACTTGTTACAATTTTAAATTCAAAACCATCTCTTCTATCTGAGATGTTAGTAAAAAAAACCCTTAACATATCCATAACATTGGCCATCTCTTCACTCTCCAAAGATAACAGGTAGGTCCTTTTCACCCTAAGGTAAGCCACCATGCTTTAACTGTATAACTGCAACTTCTAGTTGGTCTTTCCACTTTCTTCCTCATTCTGTTCATATACCTGTGTGTATGATCTGCTTAAAATATGAAGCAGATTATGGTACTCCCTTCCATAAAACTCTCTAATGATTTCCATCTCAATCAGAATAAAATCCAAAGTCTTTACCATTGTTTATAGGGCACTACATAATCTTGACCTTAGCTGCATCTCTGAGCTCATCTCCTCCTGGTGATGTCCTCTGCTTGAACTGTCTTCTTTCTGTACCCCTTCCCCCAAACCCCCTACAACTTCTCACTTGCTTAGAGGCTGACACATGCTGTTCCCTCTGCCTTGACTGCCATTTAGTCTCCCTCAACCCTCCACTCCCATCTTTCTACATGAGAGAATATAGCTACTTCCTTCTCATCCTTCAGCTCTCAGCCTCACATTATCTCCTATAGAGTCCTCCCCAGATCACTCTGTCAAAAGGAGGCCCATCCATGTTATTCTGTATTACAACACCCTGTTTCCTTCAGAGCACTTCTCAAAATTTGTAGTTTCAGTGATTTATTTGTGTTTTGGTTTACTGTCTGTCTCCTTCTCTGGACTATAAGTTCTATGAGGGTGGAGACCATTTTTATTTTGTCCATTGCTATATAACCCAGAGCCTGGAACTGTGCTTGTCATGTAGTAGACCCTCAATAAATACATGTTAAATAATTGATTGAATGAATGACATTATGATTATGATCTTTTTCCTGAATGTTTGTTAAGTACATAAAATGTGCCAGACACTTTTACATAAATTATATCTTTGAATTCTTCTGGAGGTGTTTTAAGCAGAGGTGTTTAATTTTTTTATTTATTTTTATAAATTTAATTAATTAATTAAATTAATTAATTAAGTTATTTATTTATTGGCTGCACTGGGTCTTCATTGCTGTGCACGGGCTTTCTCTAGTTGTGATGAGTGGGGACTACTCTTCATTGCAGTGTGTGGGCTTCTCATTGTGGTGGCTTCTCTTGTTGCAGAGCACAGGCTCTAGGCACGTGGGGTTCAGTAGCTGCAGCACGTGGGCTCAGTAGCTGTGGCTCACAGGCTTAGTTGCTCCATGGCATGTGGGCTCTTCATGGACCAGGGATTGAACTCATGTCTTCTGCATTGGCAGGTGGATTCTTAACCACTGGACCACCAGGGAAGTCCAAACAGAGGTGTTTTAAAATTAAACATATAAAAATTTAATTTTGAGACAATCATAGATTCACATGCACTTGTAAAAACAATACAGAGATCCCATTTACCCTTCACCCAGTTTCCTCCAATGGCAACGTCCTGCAAAAGTATAGTACACTACTGCAACCTTGATATTGACATTGATACGATCCCCCAAATTTATACAGATATCCCAGTTTTACGTGGACTCAGTTGTGTGTGTGCATGCCTATTTACTTCTATGCAATTTCATCACATGTTTAGGATCTTGTATCCACCACCAAAGTCAAGGTACAGAACAGTTCCATCATTACATCCATCTTTCGTGTCAGCCCTTTAAAACCATACGTACTATCCTCCCACGCCTGCCCTCCCGCAACCCATCTCAAACCCCTGGCAACCACAAATCTGTTCTCCACCTCTATAGTTTTGTCATTTCAAGAATATTATAGAAAAGGAATAAGACAGTGTATACCTTTGTGGGGTTAGCTTTTCATTCAGGATAATTACACGGAGATTTATCCAAGTTGTTGTGTGTATCAATAGTTCATTCTTTTTTTATTGCTGAGTAGTATTCCATGATATAGATTACCAGTTTGTTTAATCATTCACATGAATGCTCTCTGGGTTGTTGAAGGTTATCTGGGTTGTTTCCAGATTTTTTCTGTTAGGAATAAAGCTGCTATGAGCCCTGTATGAACATGTATACAGGGTTTTTTTAAATAGAGATATAACTGACATGTAACATGTATAGTTTTAGGTATATAACATAATGATTTGATATATGTATGTATTTCAAAATTATACCACAGTGAATAAGCAAATTTCAGAAGCCTGGGAAATCCAAGATCAAGGTGTCAGCAGATTTGGTGTCCGTACTGACTTTGAAACTGTATGAGGAGCCGCCAGATTCTGTCATCACTTACACAGTGCCTTATAAACAGTTCTCAACTGACCAAGAAAGAACTGCTTGCTTTATGGATGGCAGCTGTAAGCAGGACTTCTCAAACTTTCATGTTTATATGGATAACTCCAATCACCAGGGGATCTTGTTAAAATGCAAATTGAGATTCAATGGCAGAGTAGAAGGACGTGTTCTCACTCCCTCTTGCGAAAACACCGGAATCACAACTAACTGCTGAACAATCATCAAAAGGAAGACACTGGAACTCACCAAAAAAGATACCCCACATCCAAATACAAAGGAGAAGCCACAATGAGATACTAGGCGGGGCGCAATCACAATAAAATCAAACCCCATAACTGTTGGGTGGTGACTCACAAACTGGAGAACACTTATACCACAGAAGTCCACCCACTGGAGTGAAGGTTCTGAGCCACACATCAGGCTTCCGAACCTGGGGGTCTGGCAACAAGAGGAGGAATTTGTAGACAATCAGACTTTGAAGGCTAGCAGAATTTGATTGCAGGACTTTGACAGGACTGGGGTAAACAGAGACTCCACTCCTGGAGGACACACACAAAGCAGTGTGTGCATCAGGGGAAGGAACAGGGACCCCACAGGAGACTGAACCAGACTTACCTGGTAGTGTTGGAGGGTCTCCTGCAGAGGTGGTGGGTGGCTCTGTCTCACCATGAGGACAAGGACACTGGCAGCAGAAGTTCCGGGAAGTACTCCTTGGCATGAGCCCTCCCAGAGTCCAACATTAGCCCCACCAAATAGCCCAGGT
The DNA here is from genome assembly GCF_011762595.2 of Tursiops truncatus. Classification (NCBI taxonomy): domain Eukaryota; kingdom Metazoa; phylum Chordata; class Mammalia; order Artiodactyla; family Delphinidae; genus Tursiops; species Tursiops truncatus. Next base: position 77,400,829 of record NC_047055.1, on the reverse strand, counting down.
AGGCTCCAGGGTTGGGTCACCTCAGGCCAAACAACCAAAAGGGAGGGAACCCAGCCCCACCCATCAGCAGACAAGCAGACTAAAGTTTTACTGAGCTCTGCCCACAAGAGAAACAGTTAGCTCTACCATCACCCCCATCAGGAAACATCCACAAGCCTCTTAGATAGCCTCATCCACGAGAGGGCAGACAGCAGAAGCAAGAAGAACTACAATCCTGCAGCCTGTGGAATAAAAACCACATTCACAGAAAGATAGACAAGATGAAAAGGCAGAGGGCTATGTACCAGATGAAGGAACAAGATAAAACCCCAGAAAAACAACTAAATGGAGAGGAGATAGGCAACCTTCCAGAAAAACAATTCAGAATAATGATAGTGAAAATGATCCAGGACCTCAGAAAAAGAATGGAGGCAAAGATCAAGAAGATGCAAGAAATGTTTAACAAAGACCTAGAAGAGTTAAAGAACAAACAAACAGAGATGAACAATACAATAACTGAAATGAAAACTACACTAGAAGGAATCAATAGCAGAATAACGGAGGCAGAAGAACAGATAAAGGAACTGGAAGACAGAATGATGGAATTCACTGCTGCAAAAACGAATTAAAAAGAAAAAAGAAAGAAAAGAAATGAAGACAGCCTAAGAGACCTCTGGGACAACATTAAACACAACATTCGCATTATAGGGGTCCCAGAAGAGGAAGAGAGAGAAAAAGGACCTGAGAAAATATTTGAAGAGATTATAGTCGAAAACTTCTCTCACATGGGAAAGGAAATAGTCACCCAAGTCCTGGAAGTTCAGAGAGTCCCAGGCAGGATAAACTCAAGGAGAAACATGCTGAGACACATAGTAATCAAATTGGCAAAAAATAAAGACAAAGGAAAATTATTGAAAGCAGCAAGTGAAAAACGACAAATAACATACAAGTGAACTCCCATAAGGTTAACAGCTGATTTCTCAGCAGAAACTCTACAAGCCAGATGGGAGTGGCATGATATACTTAAAGTGATGAAAGGGAAGAACCTACAACCAAGATTACTCTACCCGACAAGGATCTCATTCAGATTCGATGGAGAAATCAAAAGCTTTACAGACAAGCAAAAGCTAAGAGAATTCAGCACCACCAAACCAGCTCTACAACAAGTGCTAAAGGAAACTCTCTAAGTGGGAAACACAAGAGAAGAAAAGGACCTACAAAAACAAACCCATAACAATTAAGAAAATGGTCATAGGAACATACATATCAATAATTACCTTAAACGTGAATGGATTGAAAGCTCCAACCAAAAGACACAGGCTTGCTGAATGGTTACAAACACAAGACCCATATATATGCTGTCTACAAGAGACACACTTCAGACCTAGGACACATACAGACTAAAAGTGAGGAGATGGAAAAAGATATTCCATGCAAATGGAAATCAAAACAAAGCTGGAGTAGCAATCCTCATAACAGATAAAATAGACTTTAAAATAAAGAATGTTACAAGAGACAAGGTAAGATACTACATAATGATCAAGGGATCAATCCAAGAAGATATAACAATTATAAATATATATGCACCCAACATAGGAGCACCTCAACACATAAGGCAACTACTAACAGCTATAAAAGAAGAAATTGACAGTAGCACAATAATAGTGGAGGACTTTAACACCCCACTTACACCAATGGACAGATCATCAAAACAGAAAATTAATAAGGAAACACAAGCTTTAAATGACACAATAGACAAGATAGATTTAATTGATATTTATAGGACATTCCATCCAAAAAGAGCAGATTACACTTTCTTCTCAAGTGTGCATGGAACATTCTCTAGAATAGATCACATCTTGGGTCACAAATCAAGCCTCAGTAAATTTAAGAAAATTGAAATCATATCAAGCATCTTTTCTGACCACAACGTTATGAGATCAGAAATGAATTACAGGGAAAAAAACGTAAAAGACACAAACACATGGAAGCTAAACAATACACTACTAAATAACCAAGAGATCACTGAAGAAATCAAAGAGGAAATTAAAAAATACCTAGAGACAAATGACAATGAAAACACGACGATCCAAAACGTATGGGCTGCAGCAAAAGCAGTTCTAAGTGGGAAGTTTATAGCTATACAAGCCTACCTCAAGAAACAAGAAAAATCCCAAATAAACAATGCAACGTTACACCTAAAGGAACTAGAGAAAGAAGAACAAACAAAACCCAAAGTTAGCAGAAGGAAAGGAATCATAAAGATCAGAGCAGAAATAAATGAAATAGAAACAAAGAAAACAATAGCAAAGATCAATAAAACTAAAAGTTGGTTCTTTGAGAAGATGAACAAAATTGATAAACCATTAGTCAGACTCATCAAGAAACAGAGGGAGAGGACTCAAATCAATAAAATTAGAAAAGAAAAAGGAGAAGTTACAACAGACACCACAGAAATACAAAGCATCCTAAGAGACTACTACAAGCAACTCTATGCCAATAAAATGGACAACCTGGAAGAAATGGACAAATTCTTAGAAAGGTATAACTGTCCAAGACTGAACCAGGAAGAAATAGAAAATACGAACAGACCAATCACAAGTAGTGAAATCGGAACTGTGATTAAAAATCTTCCAACAAACAAAAGTTCAGGACCAGATGGCTTCACAGGTGAATTCTATCAAACATTTAGAGAAGAGCGGACACCCACCCTTCTCAAACTCTTCCAAAAAATTTCAGAGGAAGGAACACTCCCAAACTCATTCTATGTGGCCACCATCACCCTGATACCAAAACCAGACAAACGTACTACAAGAAAAGAAAATTACAGACGAATATCACTGATGAATATAGATGCAAAAATCCTAAACGAAACACTAGCAAACAGAATCCAACAACACATTAAAAGGATCATACACCAAGATCAAGTGGGATTTATCCTAGAGATGCAAGGATTCTTCAATATATGCAAATCATTCAATGTGATACACCATATTAACAGATTGAAGAATAAAAACCATATGATCATATCAATAGATGCAGAAAAAGCTTTTGACAAAATTCAACACCCATGTATGATAAAAGCTCTCCATAAAGTGGGCAGAGGGAACCTACCTCAAAGTAATAAAGGCCATATATGACAAACCCACAGGAAACATCATTCTCAATGGTGAAAAACTGAAAGCATTTCCTCTAAGATCAGGAACAAGACAAAGTTGCCCACTCTCACCACTATTATTCAACATAGTTTGGGAAGTCCTAGCCACACCAACCAGAGAAGAAAAAGAAATAAAAGGAATACAAATTGGAAAAGGAGAAGTAAAACTGTCATTGTTTGCAGATGATATGATACTCTACATAGAGAATCCTAAAGATGCCTCCAGAAAACTACTAGAGGTAGTCAATGAATTTGGTAAAGTTGAGGATACAAAATTAATGCACAGACATCTCTTTCATTCCCATACACTGATGATGAAAAATCTGAAAGAGAAATTAAGGAAACACTCCAAAATACCATTGCAACAAAAAGAATTAAATACCTAGGAATAAACCTACCTAGGGAGACAAAAGACCTGTATGCAGAAAACTATAAGACACTGATGAAAGAAATTAAAGATGGTACCAACAGATGGAGAGATATACCATGTTCCTGGATTGGAAGAACCAGTATTGTGAAAATGACTATACTATCCAAAGCAATCTACAGATTCAATGCAATTCCTATCAAATTACTAATGGCATTTTTTACAGAACTAGAACAAAAGATCTTAAAATTTGTATGGAGACAAAAAAGACCCCAAATAGCCAAAGCAGTCTTGAGGGAAAAAAACGGAGCTGGAGGAATCAGACTCACTGACTTCAGGCTATACTACAAAGCTACAGTAATCAAGACAATATGGTACTGACACAAAAACAGAGATATAGATCAATGGAACAAGGTAGAAAGCCCAGAGATAAACTCAGTCAACTATAGTCAACTAATCCATGACAAAGGAGGCAAGGATATACAAAAGAGAAAAGACAGTCTCTTCAATAAGTGGTGTTGGGAAAACTGGACAGCTACATGTAAAAGAATGAAATTAGAACATTCCCTAACACCATACACAAAAATAAACTCAAAATGGGTTAGAGACCTAAATATAAGACCAGACACTATAAATCTCTTAGAGGAAAACATGGGAAGAACACTCTATGACATAAATCACAGCAAGATCCTTTTTGACCCACCTCCTAGCGAAATGGAAATAAAAACAAAAAGAAACAATTGGGACCTAATGAAACTTAAAAGCTTTTGCACTGCAAAGGAAAACATAAACAAGACGAAAAGACAACCCTCAGAATGGGAGAAAATATTTGCAAATGAGTCAACAGACAAAGGATTAATCTCCAAAATATATAAACAACTCATGCAGCTCAATATTAAAAAACAAACAACCCAATCCCAAAATGGGCAGATGACCTAAATAGACATTTCTCCAAAGAAGACATAGAGATTGCCAATAAACACATGAAAGGATGCTCAGCATCACTAATTATTAGAGAAATGCAAATCAAAACTACAATGAGGTATCACCTGACACCAGTTAGAATGGGCATCATCAGAAAATCTACAAACAAGAAATGCTGGAGAAGGTGTGGAGAAAAGGGAACACTCTTGCACTGTTGGTGGGAATGTAAATTGATACAGCCACTATGGAGAACAGTATGGAGGTTCCTTCAAAACTAAAAATAGAACTGCCATATGACCCAGCAATCCCACTACTGGGCATATACCCTGAGAAAACCATAATTCAAAAAGACACAAGCACCCCAATGTTCAATGCAGCTCTATTTACAATAGCCAGGTCATGGAAGCAACCTAAATGCCCACTGACAGATGCCCACTGACAGAAGGTATGGTACATATACACAATGGAATATTACTCAGCCATAAAAAAGGAACGAAATTGGGTCATTTGTAGAGACGTGGATAGATGCAGAGACTCTCGTACAGAATGAAGTAAGTCAGAAAGAGAAAAACAAATATCATATATATATATATTTTTTAATTTATTTATTTATTTATTTATTTTTGGCTGTGTTGGGTCTTCGTTTCTGTGCGAGGGCTTCCTCTAGTTGTGGCAAGCAGGGGTCACTCTTCACCGCAGTGCGCGGGCCTCTCACTGTCACGGCCTCTCTTGTTGCAGAGCACAGGCTCCAGACGCACAGGCTCAGTAGTTGTGGCTCATGGGCCTAGTTGCTCCACGGCATGTGGGATCTTCCCAGACCAGGGCTCGAACCTGTGTTCCCTGCATTAGCAGGCAGATTCTCAACCACTGCACCACCAGGGAAGCCCAACAAATATCATATATTAACGCATGTATGTGGAACCTAGAAAAGTGGTACAGATGAACCTGTCTGCAGGGCAGAAATTGAGACACAGATGTAGAGAACAAACGTATGGACACCAAGAGGGGAAAGTGGCTGACCTGGTTGTGGTGGTGTGATGAATTGGGTGATTGGGATTGACATGTATACACTGATGTGTATAAAATGGATGACTAATAAGAACCTGCTGTATAAAGATATAAATAAAATAAAATTCAAAAAACAAATAAACGAAAAATTATAACACAGTAAGTTTAGCTACCACCCATCACCTCACATAGTTACATTTTTCTTCTTGTGATGAGAACTTTTAAGATGTACTCTCTTAGCAACTTTTAAATATACAGTACAATATTGTTAAGTATAGTCATCATATCATTTACAGGTTTTGGTGTGAATATAAATTTTCATTTCTCTTGGAGAGAAATTGCCCAGCAGTCCAATTGCTGGGGCATATGGTGGTTACATGTTTAGTTTTATAAGAAAGTGTCAAACTGTTTTCTAGAGTGGCTGTACTGTTTTACATTCCCACTAGCAATGTATGAGTGATCCAGTTTCTCTGTATCCTCACTAGTTTTTGGTTTTGTCACTATTTTTTTTTTTAATTTTAGCCATTCTGATAGGTATGTAGTGATGTCTTGTGCCCACAACCTAGAGCAAAATTGCTCTAATAGCTAGTGATATTGACATCTTTTCATGAGATTTTTGCCATCTGTATATCTTCTTGGTATCTTTTACCCATTTTCTAATTAGATTTTTTTTCACTAAGTTTTGAGAGTTCTTTATATATTCTAGACACAAGTCCTTTTTTCAAGTATGCGGTTTGCAAATATTTTCTCCCAGTTTGTAGCTTGTCTTTTTATTCTCTTAACATAATCTTTCACAGAGCAAAAGTTTCTTTAACCTTGATAGATTCCAATTTATCAAAAAAGTTTTTATGGATGATGCATCCAGTGTAAAGGTTAAGAACTCTGACTAGTTCTATATCCTGGAGGTTTTCTGTATTCTTTTCTTCTAAACTTTTTATAGGTTTACATTTTACACTTAAGTCTGTGATCCAGCTTCAGTTAATTTTGTATAAGGTGTGAGGTTTAGATAGAGGTTCATTTTTCTGTCTATGGATGTTCATTTACTCCAGCAATATTTGTTGAAAAGTCTGTGCTTTCTAAATTGAACTGGTTTTCCACCTTTGTCAAAAATCAATGTGGTTCTATTTCTAGGTTCTTTATTCTGTTCTATCAATCTATGTGTCTATCCTTCTTCCAATATGACACTGTTTTGATTGCCACAGCTATATGGTATACCTTAATAATGGGTAGAGTGATTCCTCCCACTTTATTCTTCTTTTTCAAGGTTGCTTTAGTTAATATAGGTCTGGTGTCTTTCCATTTAAATTTTAGATTAAGCTTGTCTAAATCTGCAAAAAAGCTTTCTGGGATAATCTAATTTAACAGCTATATTGAGATATAATTGACATATAATAAAATTGCACATATTAAAAGTATACAGTTTAATAAGATTTGACATATATACACACCACCACAATTAAGATATTGAACATATGTATCACCCTCCAAAGCTTCCTCATGCTCCTTTGTAAATCCCTCCACCTTTGGCCTTGTCTCAAGGCAACTGATCTGATTTCTGTCATTATACATTAGTCTGCATGTCTTAGAGTTTTATATAAAAGTAATCACATGGAATAATTTATTCCTTTTTAATGCTGAATGGTGTCCTATTGTATGGACATATCACAGTGTGTTTAACCATACCCTAATTGAGGGATATTTGAGTTGTTTCCAGTTTTTCACCAATACAAATAAAGCTGCTATGAACATTCATGTTCAAGTATTTATTTTGACACATGCTTTAATTTCTCATGGGTAAAACCTAAGAGTAGTATGGCTAGATCATATAGCAAATGTATTTTTAACTATTTAAGAACCTGCTAAACTGTTTTCCAAAATGGTTGTACCATGTACATTCCCATCAGCAATGTATGAGAGTTCCAGTTCCTCCACAACCTTGTCAACTTTTGGTATGGTCAAAATTTAAATTTTAGGGCTTCCCTGGTGGCATAGTGGTTGAGAGTCCACCTGCCGATGCAGGGGACACGGGTTCGTGCCCTGGTCTGGGAAGATCCCACATGCCGTGGAGTGGCTGGGCCCGTGAGCCATGGCCGCTGGGCCTGCGCGTCCGGAGCCTGTGCTCCACAACGGGAGAGGCCACAACAGTGAGAGGCCCACGTACAGAAAAAAAAAAAAAAATTAAATTTTAGCCAATCTGATAGTGTATATCTCATTGCAGTTTTATTTATATTTCCCCCAATATAATGATGTTGAGCATCTTTTCATGTTCTTATTTGCCATCTATGTATCTTTTTTGGTGAAATGTCTCTTCATACCTTTTGCCCATTTTTAAATTGGGTTGTTTGTGCTCTTGGTGATAAGTTTCAACAGTTCTTTATATATTCTGGTACAAGTCTTTTATCAGATATATGCTTTGCATGTATATTCTTGCATTCTATGGGTTGTCTACCCATTTTCTTTACTGTGTCTTTGAAGAACACAAATTTTTCATTTTTATGAAGTCCAATTTATCTATTTTTTATGGATTGTGATTGTGGTGTCATGTCTAAGAAATTTGTTACCTAACCCAAGTTCACAAACTTTTTCCTGTTTTCTCCTAGAAGTTTTATATTTAGGTCTATGATATTCTATCTAAAAGTATTACGTTTAGGTCTATGATCCATTTTAAGCTAATTTTTTTACAGGTGAAAGGTATGGATGGAAGTTCTTTTTTCACATACAGATATCCATCCAATTTTTCTAACATCATTTATTGAGAAGATTATTATATCTCCACTGAACTGCCTATTTGCCTTTGTTAAAAAGCAATTGTCCATATACTTGTAAGTCTGAACTTTATATTTCGTTCATTGATCTATTTATCTGTTTTGCATCAATATCATGATATCTATATTACTGTAACTTTAAATCTTGAAATCAGGTGATACTAGCCCTCTAATGTTGTTCTTCTTCAAAGTTGTTTTTAGCTATTCTTTGTCCTTTGCATTTCCATATGAAGTTTAGAATCAACTTGTCAATTTCTATAAAAGATCCTGCAGGGGTTTTGGTTGGGATTGCATTTGAATCTATAGATCAATTTAGGGAGAGTTGACACAATAATAATGTTAAGACTTCTGTTGCATAAACATGATATAACTCCCCAGTTTTTCTGGGTCTTCCTCAGTTTCTCACAGCAATATTCTGTAGTTTTCAATGTTCAAATCTTTCACAACTTTTGTCAGACTCATACCTAAATATTTTGGATTAGTTATCACTAGTATTTTATTGCTATTTTAAATGATATTGCTTTCTTAATTTTGATTATCAATTTTTTTTCATTGCTGGTATGTAGAAACACAATTTTTATATATCGATCTTGTATCCTGCAATCTTGATATACATACTTAATGGTTCAAGGAGATTTTCTGAAAATCCCATCAGATTTTCTACTTAGGTGATTATGTCTGTGAATAAGGACGATTTTACTCCTTTTCCAATTTGATGTCTTTTATTTCTTTGTCTTGTCTGATTGCACTGACTAGAATGTCCAATATAATGTTGAATAGAAGGGTAAAAGTAGACATTCCTTTTCCTAATCCTCATCTTTCACCAATAAGTATGATACTAACTGTAGGCTTTTTGTGGTAGCTTTTCATCAAGTTGAGGGAGGTTCCCTTACCTTCCTACTTTGCTGAAAATTTGTTATCAGAAATGGACATTGAATTTTGTCAAGTGTTTTCTGCATTTGTTAAGATGATTGTACGGTTTTCCCTTTTTAGTTTGTTAATGTAGTGAATTACATTGACTGATTTTCCAATGTTAAACCATCTCTGCATTCCTGGGATAATCTCCACTCATCTTGGTGTTTTATTATCCTTTTATATATTGCTGGATTCAATTTGCTGAAATTTTGTTAAGAAAATTTTGTATCAAGGTAATGCTGACCTCATAGAAAATATTTTGTTATCAGTTGTTATGAGTTGGGAAATAGTCCCTCCTCTTCATTCTTTAGGAAGAGTTAGTATAGAATTGGTACTGCTTCTTCCTGAAATTTTTGGTGGAATTAATTCATCAGTGAACTCATTTGGGGCCTGACATTTTTTGTGGGAAGGGTTTTTTTTTTTTTTTCTGAAGAATCTTTTCTCCTTTTTAAATAAGTTTGCTTTGTAAGATATTTTTCTTCTTTCCTGAGAAGACTTTTTGGTTTTGTTTTATTTCAAAATAGTTTATTTTTCATGTGTTTTACTAAAATCATTAAAATACTATATAGTCCATTTATTTATTTTTAATTGAAATATACTTGAGACAATATTATGTTAGTTTCTAAATAATGATGCATACTACATAGTGATGTGACATTTGCATACATTATGAAATGTCACCACTATAAGTCAAATAACCATATGTTCCCATACAAAGTTATTACAATATTATTGACCATACTCCTTATGCTGTATAGTATGACCCCATGGCTTATTTTTTTAGTGACTGGATGTTTATACCTCTGAATCCTCATCACCTATTTTGCCACCCGAACAAACTTTCTGTCCAGCCCAATATATATTGCAGTGTCTTTATCCATTAATCTGTTTTTGTTTTTTAAATATTTATTTATTTATTTATTTATTTTTGGCTGCATCTGGTCTTAGTTGCGGCACACAGGATCTTTCGTTGCAGTGTGTGGGCTTCTCTCTAGTTGTGGCAGATGGGCTCCAGAGCATGTGGGCTCTGTAATTGTGGCATGCGGGCTCAGTAGTTGCGGTGCACAGGCTGAGCTGTTCTGCTGCATGTGGGATCTTAGTTCCCTGACCAGGGATCAAACCCATGCCCCCTGCATTGGAAGGCAGATTCTCAACCACTGGACCACCAGGGAAGTCCCTCCATTCATCTGTTGATGGACACTAAAGTTCCTTCCAAATCTTGGCTATTGTAAATAATGCTGCAATGAACATTGGAGTGCATATATCTTTTCAGCTTAGTGTCTTTTTTTTCTTCAGTCCAATACCCAGAAGTCAAATTCCTGGATCATACGGTAATTCTATTTTTAATTTTTTTAAGAACTTCATATTGTTTTCCTTAGTGGCTACACCAATTTACATCCCCACGAATGGTGCCTGAGGGTTCTCTTTTCTCCAGTTCCTCACCAACACTTGTTATTTTTTGTCGTTTTATGATAGTATTCTGAAAGATGTGAGGTGGTACCTCATTGTGGTTTTGATTTGCATTTCCCTGATGATTAGTAATGTTGAACATGTTTTCATGTGTCTGTTAGCCATCTATAGGTCTTCTTTGGCAAAATGTCTATTCATGTCCTCTATTTTTTAACTGGGTTGTTTGTTTTTCTGATGTTGAGTTGTACGTGTTCTTTTTACATTTTGGATATTAACCCTTTACCAGATATATCATTTGCAAATATATTCTCACGTTCAGCAGATGGTCTTTTTGTTTTATGGGTGGTTTTCTTTGCTGTCCAAAAGCTTTTTAGTTTGATTTAGTCCCATCTGCTTATTTTTGCTCTTGCTTCCTGCCTGAAGAGACATAGCCAAAAATATATTGCTAAGACCAATGTCAAAGGATGTACTGCCTACATTTTCTTCCAGGAATTTTATGGTTTCAGGTCTTACATTTTAGTGTTTAGTCTATTTTGAATTTATTTTTGTATATATGGTGTGACAAAGTAGTCCACTTTGATTATTTTGCATGTAGCTGTCCAGTTTTCCCAACACCATTTATCAAAGAGGCTGTCTTTCCCCAGTATATTCTTCCCTCCTTTGTCATTGATTAATTGGCCATGTAAGTGGGTTTATTTCTGGGCTTTCTATTCTGTTCCATTGATGTATGTATCTGTTTATGTGCCAGTACCATACTGTTCTGATTACTGTAACTTTGTATTATAGTTTGAAATCAGGGAGTGTGGTGCCTTCAGCTTTGCTCTTCTTTCTCAAAATTGCTTTGACTATTCGGGGTCTTTGTGCCTCCATACAAATTTTGGAATTATTTGTTCAAATTCTGTGAAAAATGCCTTTGGTATTTTGATAGGGATTGATTGAATCTGTAGATTGCCTTGAGGAGTATGGTCATTTTAAAAATACTAATTTTTCCAATTCTTGAGCATAGTATATCTCTCCATTTATTTGTGTCATCTTCAATTTCATTCATCAAAATCTTATAGTTTTCAGAGTACGTCTTTACTTCTTTGGTTAGATTTATTCTGAGGTATTTTAATATTTTTGATGTAATTGTAATGGGATTGTTTTCTTAATTTCTCTTTCTGAAAGTTCCTTATTAAGGTGTACAAATGTAACAGATTTCTGTATATTAATTTTGTATCATGCAACTTTACTGAATACATTGATTAGTTCTAATAGTTTTTTTAGTAGTATCTTTCAATATATGGTATTATGTCATCTGCAAGCAGTGACCATTTTAAATCTTTTCAAATTTGGATTCCTTTTATTTCTTTTTCTTCTCTGATTGCTGTGGCTAGGATTTCCAATATGATGTTGAATAAAAGTGACAAGAATGGGCATCCTTGTCTTGTTCCTGACTTAGAGGAAATGTTTTCATGTTTTCACTTTGTAGTATAATATTGGATCCGAGTTTGTCATATTTGGCATTTGTTATGTTAAGGTAAATTCTCTCTATACCAGCTTTGTTGAGAGATTTTTTAAATCATAAATACATGTGGAATTTTGTCAAAAGCTTTTTCTGCATCTATGGAAATGATAATATAATTTTTATTTTTCAATATATTAATATGGTGTATCACATTGATTGATTGGTGGATATTGAAACATCCTTGCATCCATGGGATAACCCTACTTGATCATGGTGTACAATCCTTTTAATATATTGTTGAATTCAGTTTGCTAATATTTTGTTGAGGATTTTTGGATGTATGTTCATTGGTGATAATGGTCTGTAATTTTCTTTTCTTGTGGCATCTCTGACTGGTTTTTGTATCAGGGAGATGCTGGCCTTGTAGAATGATTTCAAAAGTGTTCCTTCCTCTTCAATTTTTTGGAATAGTTTAAGAAGAATAGGTGTTAACTTAAAAAAAATATTTGGTAGAATTCACCTGTGGAGCCATCTGGTCCTGTAGTTTGTTTGTTGGGAGTTCTTTTTATTACTGATTCAATTTCATTACTGGTAATTGTTCTGTTAATATTTTGTTTCTTCCTGAGTCAGACTTGGGGGATTGTACTTTTCTAGGAATTTGTCCATTTCTTCTAGGTTGCCCATTTTATTGATGTATAATTCTTCATAGTAATCTCTTATGATGCTTTGTATTTCTGTCATATCTGTTGTCACTTCTCTTTCATTTCTGATTTTATTTATTTGGGCCCTTTTTCTATTTTTTGTGATGAGTCTGGCTAAAGGTTTATCAATTTTTTTCATCTTTTCAAAGAATCAGCTCTGTTTTATTGATATTTTCTATTTTTTTTAGTCTCTATTTCTCTTATTTCCCTTTGATCATTATTTTTTTTTCTACTAACAGGTTTTGTTTGTTCTTCTTTTTCTTGTTCCTTTAGGTGTGATATTAGATTGTTTGAGATTTTTCTTGTTTCCTGAGGTAGGCTTGCATCCCTATGAACTTCCCTCTTAGAATTGTTTTTGCTGTGTCCTATAGGTTTTGAACCATTGTGTTTCTAGTTTCACTTGTCTCCATGTATTTTTTAATTCCCTCTTTGCATTCTTCAGTGATCCATTGACTGTTGAATAACATGTTGTTCAGACTCCACGTGTTTGTGTTTCTTGCAGTTTTTTTTCCTGTAGTTGATTTCTAGCCTTATATCTTTATGGCCATAAAACATGCTTCATATGATTTCAATCTTCAAATTTATTGAGACTTGTTTTGTAGCCTAGTGTGTTATCTATCCTGGAGAATGTTCCAGGTGCACTTAAAAAGAATGTGTATTCTACTACTTTTGGGTGTAATGTTCTATGTATATATTTATTAAGTCTATCTAGTCTAATGTGTCCTTGAAGGCAAGGGTTTCCTTGGTAATTTTCTGTTTGGGTGATATGTATATTGATGTAAATGTGGTGTTAAAGTTCCCTTCTGTTATTTTGTTACAGTCAGTTTCTCCCTTTATGTTTTTTAATATTTGCTTTATGTAATAGTTGCTCATGTTGGGTGCATATATGTTTACAACTGTTATATCTTCTTGTTGGATTGGTCCCTTTAGCATCATGTAATCTTCTTTGTCGCATGTTAGTCTTTGTTTTAAAGTCTATTTTGCCTGATATAGGTATTGCTGTCCTGGCTTTCTTTTCATTTCCATTTGCATGGAATACCTTTTTCCATCTCTTCATTCTGTGTGTGTCTTTAGATTGGAAGTGAGTATCTTGTAGGCAGCATATATATGGGTCTTTTTTTTATCCATTCAGCCACATATTTTAAGGTGATGATCTCTTAAGTTCAAACACATTCTAACAACCCTACAGTTTTACTCCTCCCCTCCATGTTTAATGTTTTTGACATCATATTTTACAACTTTCTGTTTTGTGTATCATTTAACTATGTATTATGGATATAGATAATTTTACTACATTTGTCTTTTAACTTTCCTACTAGTTTTATATGTGGTTGATCTACTACCAGTACTGTATGTTTTCCTTCACCAGTGAGGTTTTTCCTTTCATAATTTTCTTATTTCTATTTGTGGCCTTTTCTCTTCTGTTTAGGGTAGTCCCTTTAACAGTTCTTATAAAGCTGGTTTAGTGATGCTGAACCCATTTATGTCTTGCTTTTCTGTAAAAATCTTTATCTGTCTTCCAAATCCGAATGATAGCTTTTCCAGGTAGAATATTCTTGGTTGTAGGTTTTTTCCTTTCATCATTTTGAATATACTGTGCCACTCTCTTCAGGCCTGCAAAGTTTCTCCTAAAAAGTAAGCTGCTAGTCTTATGGGAGTTCTTGAATGTAGTTATAAGTTGCTTTTCTCTTGCTGCTTTTTAGATTGCTTCTTTATCTTTTACCATTTTAATTGTAATGTATCTTGGTATGGACTCCTTTGAGTTCATTTTGTTTAGAACTCTCTGTGCTTCCTGAACTTGGATGTCTTTTTCCTTCCAAAGGTTAGGGAAGTTTTCAGCTATTATTTCTTCAAATAAGTCTCTGTCCCTTTTTCTCTCTCTTCTCCTTCTGCAACCTCTATGATGCAAATATTAGTATGTGTGATGATGCCTCAGAGGTCTCTTAAACTATCCTTTTTAAAATTCTTTTATGTTTTGTCAGCTTAGTTCGGGTGACTTCCACTACTTTGTCTTCTGGTTCACTGATTTGTTTCTGTTGAAACAGAATCAAGGAATCAATCTACAGTTGATTCCTTCTAGTGTATTTTTTATTTTAGTTATTGTGTTCTTCAGCTATGTTTGGTTCTTCTTTATATTTTCTAACTCTTTGTTGAAATTCTCACTGTGTTCATCCAATCTTCTCCTGAGTTCAGTGTGCATCTTTATGATCATTACCTCGAACTCTTTATGAGTAGATTTCTTACCTCTACTTCATTTACTCCTGTTTCCATGGTTTTGTTTTGTTCCTTCATTTGGAACATATTCCTCTGTCTCCTCATTTTGCCTTTTTTTTTTGGTATTTTTGTCTATGTATTATGTAGGTCAGTGACATTTCCTGATTTTGAAAAAGTGGCCTTATATCAAAGATGTCCTATGAGGTCCAGCAGCATGTTCCCTTCTTTCCACCAAAACTATATGCTTTAGGGGTGCCCCCATGTGGGCTGTGTGAGCCTTGCTTTTATGGTGGTGCTGACTACCATGGACATGCTGGTGGGTAGCACTGGACCTCAGCATGGTTGGCTGTGAGCTCTTGGCTTTTGCAGTGGCTGTGGCCCTGCTGGAGTGTGAGGTAGGCTTCCAATGTGGTTTGCCACATGTCCTGTGGAGACATGGGACTGGTGCTGGCCTGCTGGAGGTTGGGTCCAGATCCCTGTGCAACTGTCTGCATGGCCTGGGGTCTTGGGGTTGGTGCCAGCCTGCTGGTGGGCAGGCAATATCCTAGCACTGATAGGCTAGAGGGAAGATTCCAAAATGGTGTTTGCTAGTGCTGGTGTTATCATGGTAGAACACTCTCCAAAATGACTGCCACCAGTGTTTCTGTCCCCAGGGGAAGTCCCAATTGCCTCCTGCCTCTCTGGGAGGCTCTCTAAGATCAGTAAGTGGGTCTGATCCAGGCTCCTTTCAAACTACTGCCTCTGCACTGGGACTTGGAGCATGTGAGATTTTGTATACGCCCTTTAAGAGCAGAGTCTCTGTTTTCTACAGCTCTCTTCCTCTCCCAAACCTAAGCCCTGCTAGTATTCAAAGTCAGACATTCTGGGGGCTCATTTTCCTGGTGTGGAACCCTAGGACTGGGGAGCTCAATGTTGGGTTCAGAACCCTCGCTTCTTGTGGAGGCCCTTTACATTTGTGATATTCCTCTTGTTTGTGGGTTGCTGACCTGGAGGTGTGGTTACTGACTATATTGCATCTCTGCCCCCCTATTTGTCTTGTTGTGTTTCCTTTTTTATGTCTTTACTCATAGAAAATTTTTTTCTGCTAGTTTTCAGGTTGTTCTCACAGATAGTTGCTCTGCAAGTTGGTGCGTCCATGGGAGGAGGTGAGTTCAGGGTCTTCATACTCCATCTTCTTGTCCACCTCTCCTCGCTGGGAAGGTTTGTAACTATCAATTTAATTTAATTAATATAGGGCTATTCAGGTTATCTAATTTACCTTATATGAGCTTTAGTAGTTTGTTTCTTTCAAAGAATTTGTGTTTCATTTAAATTGTCAAATTTATGGGTATATAGTTGTTCATAATATTCCACTATCATTTTAATATTTGGTGAACTTGTAGTAATTTCACCTCTTTCATTTCTGGTATTAGTAATGCATGGCTTCTGTCTGTTTTCCTGGTTAGCCTGGCTAGAGGTTTAATTTTATTGATCTTTTTGAAGGATGAGATTTTGGTTTTATTGATTTTTCTCTACTCTCCC
Organism: Tursiops truncatus; assembly: GCF_011762595.2. Taxonomy (NCBI): domain Eukaryota; kingdom Metazoa; phylum Chordata; class Mammalia; order Artiodactyla; family Delphinidae; genus Tursiops; species Tursiops truncatus. Next base: position 77,384,421 of record NC_047055.1, on the reverse strand, counting down.
CCTCTTTCCTGTCATTAACTTGTACTCTGATCATTATTATATTCCTGTCTGCTGCTTATTTTGGGTTTAATTTGCTCTTCTTTTTCTAGTTTCTTAAGGTTGAAGCTGAGGTCGTTGACTTTAGACTTTTGTACTTTTCTAATATAGCTGTTTTATTACCATAAATTTCCCACTTCGTACTGCTCTAGCAGCATCCCAGAAATTTTGTTATGTTTTGTTTTCCTTTTCATTAAGATTAAAATGTTTTAATTAACATAAGATTTTTCTTTGGCTCATGGGTTATTTGGAAAAGTGTTATTTTGTTTTCAAATATTGGGAGATTTTCCAGATATATTTTTGCTATTGATTTCAAATTTAATTCCATTAAAAGAATACATACTTTGTATGAATTGAATCCTTTTAATTTTCTTAAGGTTTCTTTTATTGCCTTGAATATAGTAAATATATATATATATATATATATATATTTTTTTTTTTTTTTGTGGTATGTGGGCCTCTCACTGTTGTGGCCTCTCCAGTTGCAGAGCACAGGCTCCAGACGCACAGGCTCAGCGGCCATGGCTCACAGGCCTAGCCACTCCGCGGCATGTGGGGTCTTCCCAGACCAGGGCACAAACCCGTGTCCCCTGCATCGGCAGGCGGACTCTCAACCACTGCGCCACCAGGGAAGCCCTAGTAAATCTTGATGAATATTCCATGTACACTTTAAAAGAATTTGTATTCTTCTGTCATTGGGTGCAGTGTTCCAGAAATGTTAATTAGAACAAGTTGCATGATGGTGCTGTTCAAATCCATAAACTTACTAATTTTTTTTGTCCAAATGTTGAGAGAAGTGTATTGAAATCTCCAATCAAAATTAAGAATTTGTCTATTTGTTCTTGTGGTTCTATCAGTTTTCACTTCATGTATATGTTTTTACCTCTTTATTGGAGTATAATTGCTTTACAATGGTGTGCTAGTTTCTGCTTTATAACAAAGTAAATCAGTTATACAACTTCATGTATTTTGAAGCTCTTTTATTAGACGTATAAACATTTAGGAATATTATTTCCTCCTGATGAAATGAACCCTGTATCGCTATGAAATGAACTTCTTTATTCCTAGTAATATCTTTTGCTATGTAATCTATTTTATCTGATATAAATAGCCATACCAGATTCCTATTGACTAGGTTTACCATGGTATATTTTTTCCATCCTTTTGCTTTTAACCACTTTGTATCATTATATTTAATGTGTGTTTCTTATAAGCAGCAAATATAGTTGGGTATTGCTTTTTCTTTAACATCTTTATTGGAGTATAATTGCTTTAAAATGTTGTGTTTGTTTCTGCTGTATAACAAAGTGAATCAGCTATATGTATACATATATCTCCATATCCATTCCCCCTTGCTTCTCCCTTCCAGCCTCCCTATCCCACCACTCTAGGTGGTCACAAAGCATAGAGCTGATCTCCCTGTGCTATGCAGCTGCTTCCCACGAGCTATCTATTTTACATTTGGTAGTGTATATATGTCAGTGCCACTATCTCACTTCATCCCAGCTTAGCGATCCCCCCGCCATGTCCTCAAGTCCGTTCTCTACGTCTGCATCTTTATTCCTGTCCTGACCCTAGGCTCTTCAGAACCATATATACATATATATATTTACATTCCTTATATATGTGTTAGCATATGGTATTCGTTTTCTCTTTCTGACTTATTTCACTCTGTATGACAGACTCTAGGCCCATCCACCTCACTACAAAAAACTCAATTTTGTTTCTTTTCATGGCTGAGTAACATTCCATTGTATATATGTGACACATATTCTTTACTCATTCATCTGTCGATGGACACTTAGGTTGCTTCCATGTCCTGGCTATTGTAAATAGAGCTGCAGTGAAGATTGTGGTACATGTCCCTTTTTGAATTATGGTTTTCTCAGAGTACATGCCCAGTAGTGGGATTGCTGGGTCCTATGGTAGTTCTATTTGTAGTTTTTAAAGGAACCTCCATACTGTACTCCATAGTGGCTATATCAATTTACATTCCCACCAACAGTGCAAGAGGGTTCCCTTTTCTCCATACCCTCTCCAGCATTTACTGTTTGTAGATTTTTGATGATGGCCATTCTGACCAGTGTAAGGTGATACCTCACTGTAGTTTTGATTTGCATTTCTCTAACGATTAGTGATGTTGAGCAACCTTTCATGTGTTTGTTGGCAATCTCTGTATCTTCTTTGGAGGAATATCTATTTAGGTCTTCTGCCCATTTCTGGATTGGGTTGTTTGCTTCTTTGATATTGAGCTGCATGAGCTGCTTGTAAAGTTTGGAGATTAATCTTTTGTCAGTTGCTTCATTTGCAAATATTTTCTCCCATTCTGAGGGTTGTCTCTTCGTCTTGTTTATGGTTTCCTTTGCTGTGTGAAAGCTTTTAAGCTTCATTAGGTCCCATTTGTTTCTTTTTGTTTTTATTTCCATTTCGCTAGGAGGTGGGTCAAAAAGGATCTTGCTGTGATTTATGTCATAGAGTGTTCTGCCTCTGTTTTCCTCTAAGAGTTTTACATTGTCTGGCCTTACGTTTAGGTCTTTAAACCATTTTGAGTCTATTTTTCTATATAGTGTTAGGGTGTGTTCCAATTTCATTCTTTTACATGTAGCTGTCCTGTTTTTGCAGCACCACTAATTGAAGAGGCTGTCTTTTCTCCATTGTATATTCTTGCCTCCTTTATCAAAAATAAGGTGACCATATGTGCGTGGGTTTATCTCTGGGCTTTCTATCCTGTTCCATTGATCTATATTTCTGTTTTTGTGCCAATAAAATACTGTCTTGGTTACTGTAGCGTTGTAGTATAGTCTGAAGTCTGGAAGCCTGATTCTTCCAGCTCCGTTTTTCTTTCTCAAGTTTGCTTTGGCTATTTGGGGTCTTTTGTGTTTCCATACAAATTGTGAAAGTTTTTGTTCTAGCTCTGTGAAAAATGCCAGTGGTAGTCTGATAGGGATGGCCTTGAATGTGTAGATTGCTTTGGGTAGTAGAGTCATTTTCACAATGTTGATTCTTACAATCCAAGCACATGGTATATCTCTCCATCTGTTTGTAACATCGTTCAATTCTTTCATCACAGTCTTATAGGTTTCTGCATACAGGTCGTTTGTCTCCTTAGGTAGGTTTATTCCTGAGTATTTTATTATTTTTGTTGCAGTGGTAAATGGAAGTGTTTCCTTAATTTCGCTTTCAGATTTTTCATCCTTAGTGTATAGGAATGCAAGAGATTTCTGTGCATTAATTTTGTATCCTGTTACTTTACCAAATTCATTGATTAGCTCTAGTAGTTTTCTGGTGTCATTTTTAGCATTCTCTATGTATAGTATCATGTCATCTGCAAACAGTGATAGTTTCACTTCTTCTTTTCCAATTTGTATTCCTTTTATTTCTTTTTCTTCTCTGATTGCCGTGGCTAAAACTTCCAAAACTATGTTGAATAATAGTGGGGAGAGTGGGCACCCTTGTGTTTTTCCTGATCTTAGAGGAAATGGTTTCAGTTTTTCACCATTGAGAAAGATGTTTGCTATGGGTTTGTCATATATGACCTTTGTTATGTTGAGGAAAGTTCCCTCTATGCCTACTTCCTGCAGAGATTTTAAGATAAATGAGTGTTGAATTTTGTCAAAAGCTTTTTCTGCATCTATTGACATGATCATATGGTTTCTGTCCTTTGATTTGTTAATATGGTGTATCACATTGATTGAATTGAGTATATTGAAGAATCCCTGCATTCCTGGGATAAACCCCATGTGATCATGATATATGATCCTTTCAATGTGCTGTTGGATTCTGTTTGCTAGTATTTTCTTGAGGATTTTTACATCTATATTCATCAGTGATATTGGCCTGTAGTTTTTCTTTTTTACAACATCTTTGTCTGGTTTTCGTATCAGGGTGATGGTGGCCTCGTAGAATGAGTTTGGGGGTGTTCCTCCCTCTGTTATATTTTCTAAGAGTTTGAGAAGGATAGGTGTTAGCTCTTTTTGAAATGTTTGATAGAATTCATCTGTGAAGCCATCTGGTCCTGGGCTTTTGTTTGTTGGAAGATTTTAAATCACATTTTAAATTTCATTACTTGTGATTGGTCTGTTCATATTTTCTATTTCTTCCTGGTTCAGCCTTGGCAGGGTATACCTTTCTAACAATTTGTCCATTTCTTCAGGTTGTCTACTTTTTTGGCATAGAGTTGCTTGTAGTAGTCTCTTAGGATGCTTTGTATTTCTGTGGTGTCTGTTGTAACTTCTCCTTTTTCATTTCTAATTTTATTGATTTGAGTCCTCTCCCTCTTTTTCTTGATGAGTCTGGCTAATGGTTTATCAATTTTGTTTATCTTCTCAAAGAACCAGCTTTTAGTTTTATTGATCTTTGCTATTGTGTTCTTTGTTTCTACTTCATTTGTTTCTGCTCTGATCTTTATGATTCCTTTCCTTCTGCTAACTTTGGGTTTTGTTTGTTCTTCTTTCCCTAGTTCCTTTAGGTGTAAGGTTAGATTGTATATTTCAGATTTTTCTTGTTTCTTGAGGTAGGCTTGTATAGCTATAAACTTCCCTCTTAGAACTGCTTTTGCTGCATCCCATACGTTTTGGATCTTTGTGTTTTCATTGCCATTTGTCTCTAGGTATTTTTTAATTTCCTCTTTGATTTCTTCAGTGATCTCTTGGTTATTTAGTAACGTATTGTTTAGCCTCCATGTATTTGTGTTTTTTACGTTTTATTCCCTGTAATTCATTTCTAATCTCGTAGCATTGTGGTCAGAGAAGATGCTTGTGACCCAAGATGTGATCCAGCATGGAGAATGTTCCGTGCACACTTGGGAAGAAAGTGTAATCTGCTGTTTTGGGATGGAATGTCCTATAAATATCAATTAAATCTATCTTGTCTATTGTGTCATTTAAAGCTTGTGTTTCCTTATTAATTTTCTGTTTGGATGATCTGTCCATTGGTGTAAGTGAGGCGTTAAAGTCCCCCACTATTATTGTGTTACTGTCGATTTCTTCTTTTATAGCTGTTGCAGTTGCCTTATGTATTGAGGTGCTCCTATGTTGGGTGCATATATATTTATAATTGTTATATCTTCTTCTTGAATGGATCTCTTGATCATTATGTAGTGTCTTTCCTTGTCTCTTGTAACTTTCTTTATTTTAAAGTCTATTTATCTGAAATGAGTATTGCTACTTAAGCTTTGTTTTGATTTCCATTTGCATGGAATATCTTTTTCCATCCCCTCACCTGCAGTCTCTATGTGTCCCTAGATCTAAGTCGGTTTGTTGTAGACAGCACATATATGGGTCTTGTTTTTGTAGCCATTCAGCAAGCCTGTGCCTTTTGGTTGGAGGAGTTAATCCATTCACGTTTAAGGTTATTATCGATACGTATGTTCCTATGACCATTTTCTTAGTAGTTTTTGGTTTGGTTTTGTAGGTTCTCTTCTCCTGTGTTTCTCACTTACAGAAATTCCTTTAGCATTTGTTGTAGAGCTGGTTTGGTGGTGCTGAATGCTCTTAGCTTTTGCTTGTCTGTAAAACTTTTGATTCCTCCATGTAGTCTGAATGAGATTCTTGCTGGGTATAGTAATCGTGGTTGTAGGTCCTTCCCTTTCATCACTTTAAGTATTTCATGCCACTCCCTTCTGGCTTGTAGAGTTTCTGCTGAGAAATCAGCTGTTAACCTTATGGGAGTTCCCTTGTATGTTATTTGTCATTTTTTCCTTTCTGCTTTCAATAATTTTTCTTTCTCTTTAATTTTTGTCAATTTGATTATGATGTGTCTCAGCATGTTTCTCCTTGGGTTTATCCTGCCTGAGACTCTCTATGCTTCCTGCACTTGGGTGGCTATTTCCTTTCCCATGTTAGGGAAATTTTCGACTATAATCTCTTCAAATACTTTCTCAGGTCCTTTCTCTCTCTCTTCTCCTTCTGGGACCCCTATAATGTGAATGTTGTTGCATTTAAGTTGTCCCACAGGTCTCTTAGGCTGTCTTCATTTCTTTTCATTCTTTTTTCTTTATTCTGTTCTGCAGCAATAAATTCCACCATTCTGTCTTCCAGGTCACTTATCCGTTCTTCTGCCTCAGTTATTCTGCTATTAATTCCTTCCAGTGTAGTTTTCATTTCACTTATTGTATTGTTCATCTCTGTTTGTTCTTTAATTCTTTTAGGTCTTTGTTAAACATTTCTTGCATCTTCTTGAGATCTTTGCCTCCATTCTTTTTCCTACATCTGGACCATCTTCACTATCATTATTCTGAATTCTTTTTCTGGAAAGTTGTTTATCTCCAGTTCATTTAGTTGTTTTTCTTGGGTTTTATCTTGTTTCTTCATCGGGTACATAGCCCTCTGCCTTTTCATCTTGTCTATATTTCTGTGAATGTGGTTTTTGTTCCACAGGGTGCAGGATTGTAGTTCCTCTTGCTTCTGCTGTCTTCTCTCTGGTGGTTTTAGCTATCTAAGAGGCTTGTGTAAGTTTCCTGATGGGTGGGACTGGTGGTGAGTAGAGCTGACTGTTTCTCTGGTGGGCAGAGCTCAGTAAAACGAATCCGCTTGATTGTTGATAGGTGGGGCTGGGTTCCCTCCCTGTTGGTTGTTTGGCTTGAGTTGACCCAACACTGCATCCTACCTTGGCTCTTTGGTGGGACTAATCACAGACTCTGGGATGGCTCACACCAAGGAGTACTTCCCAGAACTTCTGCTGCCAGTGTCCTTGTCCCCATGGTGAGCCACAGCCATCACCCCCTCTGCAGGAGACCCTCCAACACTCGCAGGTAAGTCTGGTTCAGTCTCCCCTGGGGTCACTGCTCCTTCTCCTGGGTCCCGATGTGCACACTACTTTGTGTGTGCCCTCCAAGATTGGAGTTTCTGTTTCCCCCAGTCCTTTTGAAGTCCTGCAATCAAATCTCATTAGGCTTCAAAGTCTGATTCTCTAGGAATTCCTCCTCCCGTTTCCAGACCCCCAGGTTGGAAAGCCTGACATGGGGCTCAGAACCTTCACTCCAGTGTGTGGACTTCTGTGGTAAAAGTGTTCTCTAGTTTGTGAGTCACCCACACAGCAGTTATGGGATTTGATTTTAATGTGATTGTGCGCCTCTTACCATCTCATTGTGGCTTCTCCTTTGTCTTTGGATGTAGGGTATCTTTTTTGGTGTGTTCCAGTGTCTTCCTGTCGATGATTGTCCAGCAGTTAGTTGTGATTCTGGTGTTCTCACAAGAGGGAGTGAGAGCACGTCCTTATACTCCAGCATCTTTGGATTGTTTTCTTAATTTCTTTTTTGAATAGATCTTTGCTAGTGTATAGAAATGCAACCAATTTTTGTATGTTAGTTTTGTATACTGTATCTTTGTTGAATTTGTTTGTTGCTTCTAACAGTTTTTTGGTGGAGTCTTTAGGGTTTTCTATGTATAAGATCATGTCATCTGCAAAAATAGAAATTCAACTTCTTCCTTTACAGTTTGAATGCCTTCAGATTCAGTGCAATCCCTATCAAAATTCCCTTGGTATTTTTCCCAAAAATAAAAAAAATTCCAAAAGTTTGGATGAAACCACAAAAGACCATGGATAGCCAAAGCAGTCTTGAAAAAAGACAAAGATGAAGGCATCACACTTCTTATTTTTAATTATGCTACAAAGCTATACTAATCAAAACAGTATGGTACTGGCATACAAAGAGACACATAGACCAATGGAACAGAATTGAGAGCCCGGAAATAAACCCACACATATATGGTGGACTAAACTTTGACAGGGGTGGCAATAATGCACAGTAGGGAAGGATCATCTCTTCAATAAATGGGGTTGGGAAAACTGGTTGCCCACATACATAGAAATGCAATTGGACCCTTACCTTACACCATACACGAAAATTAACTAAAATTGATTAAGGACTTAAATATAATCCCTGAAACTATAAGACTCCAAGAAGAAAACATTAGGGAAAGTCTCCTTTACAAGGGTCTTGCCTGTGATTCCTTGATAGTGATATCAAAAGCACAAGTAATCAATCAGTCAATCAGTCAATCAATCAATCAGTCCATCAATACAGAAGGACTACATCAAACTAAAAATCTTCTGCACAGTGAAATAAACAAAATTAAAAAGTAGTGTACAGGGACTTCTCTGGTGGTGTAGGGGTTAAGAATCCACCTGCCAATGCCAGCTACCCAGGTTTGAGCCCTGGTCCGGGAAGATCCCATGTTCCATGGAGCAATTAAGCCCGTGCACCACAGCTACTGAGCCTGCGCTCAAGAGCCCACAAGCCACAGGTACTGAGTCCATGTGCCACAACTACTGAAGCCCGCATGCCTAGAGCCCGTGATGTAACAATAGAAGCAATGGCAATGAGATGCCCACGCACTGCAACAAAGAGTAGCCCCTGCCCACAGCAACTAGAGAAAGCCCATGTGCAGCAACGAAGACCCAACACAGCCAAAAATAAATAAATAAATTTATTTTTAAAAAGGCAATGTACAGAATAAGAGAAGATATTTGCAAACCATATATGTGACAAGGGGTTAATATCAAGACATATAAGGAACTCCTATAACTCAATAGCAATAATAATGTTGATGATAATAAAAATGATTAAAAAATGGGTAAAGGACCTGAATAGACATTTCTCCAAAGAAGACATACAAATGACCAAAATGTATATGAAAAGGTGCTCAGCATCACTAATCACCAGGAAAATGTAAATCAATGAGATATCACCTCACACTTGTCAGAATGGCTATTGTCAGAAAGACAATCAGTAATAAGTATTGGTAAGGATGTGGAGAAAAGGGAACCCTCATACACTGTTGGTGGGAATGTAACTTGTCACAGTTATTAAGGAAAGCAGCATAGATGTTCTTTGAGAATTTAAAAATAGAATTACCATATGATTGAATAATCCAGCTCCTGGATATATATCCGAAGGAAATAAAATCACTCCCTTAAAGAGAAATTTGCCCTTATATGTTTATTGAAGCACTATAGCCAAGAGATAGAAACAATATGTCTGTCAAAGGATGAACCGATAAACAAAATGTGACACACAGACACACACACACACACACACACACACACATATATAATGGAATATCATTCAGCCATAAAAAGAAAGAAATTGTGTCATTATGCAACAATGTGGATGAGCCTGGAGGACATTATGCTAAGTGAAATAAGCCAGACAGGGAAAAATACTATATGAGCTCACTTACATGTGGAATCTAAAAAAGTCAAACTCATAAAGGCAGAGAGTAGAATGGTGTTTGGCAGGAACTGGGGAGAGGGGGAAATGGGGAGATGTTGGTCAAAGGGTAAAATGTTTCAGTTATAAGATGAATATGTTCAAGACATCTAATATACAGCATGGTGACTATAGTTAATAAAAATGTATTGTACACTTGAAATCTGCTAAGAGAATAAACGTAAGTGTTCTCACCACCAAAAGAAAAGGTAACTTGATTGTGGTAATCATTTCACAGTGTATACATATATTAAATCATCACATTGTACAACTTAAATCTACACAATTTATATTTGTCAACAAAATCTGTTAAGAGGATAGATCTCATGTTGTGTTCTTAACAAATTAAAAATTTAAAAAAGAAATATGAGCCCTAAAAGGTAGAAAAACTAATTAGAATAACTAATAACTAATCATAAAAATTAAGGATTTCAAACATGTAATAAAGAAAGGCAGTTTAGAAAAAAATTAACATTAATAAATAGTAATCACAATTGGGTTTTGCTATTTTATCCAATCTGACATTCTCTGACTTTTAATTGGGGTATTTTAACTATTTATATATAATGTAATTAGGTGATATAGTTAGGATTACATCTATCATCTGGCTGTTTTCTATTTGTTCCATCTAGTTTTTGTTCCTTGTTTCCTGCCTCCTTTTGGATTAGTACATTAAATTTTTCCATTTTACCTCCTTTGAGAGGTTATTAGCTATAATACTTTGTTTTGTTGTGTTACTGGTTGTTTTATACACCTTTAACTTTTCACAATCTACCTTTAAAGGATGTTATACCACCTCACAGATACTATAAGAACCTTAAAATAGTATATTTTTATCTCTCCCTCCTTGACTTTTGCATTATTGTCACACATATTGTTTATAGGTATAAATCCCACAATACACTTATTATTTTTGTTTAAAAACTCAATTGTCTTTTAAATAGAATTAAGTAATAAGGAAAACATTATATATTAATTCAAGTATTTACCATTTCTGGTGCTACTTATTTCTTTTTTTTCATTCGATATTTCCGTTTCGTATCATTTTTCTTCGTTGTAAAGGACTTTCTTTAACATTTTTTATAGTTCACAAGCATCTTAGATAGCCTCATCCACCAGAGGGCAGACAGTAGAAGTAAGAAGAATGAATATCCTGCAGCCTGTGGAATAAAAACCACATTCACAGAAAGACAGACAAGATGAAAAGGCAGAGGGCTATGTACCAGATGAAGGAACAAGATAAAACCCCAGAAAAACAACTAAATGAAATGGAGATAGGCAACCTTCCAGAAAAACAATTCAGAATAATGATAGTGAAGATAATACAGGACCTCGGAAAAAGAATAGAGGCAAAGATCGAGAAGATGCAAGAAATGTTTAACAAAGACCTAGAAGAATTAAGGAAAAAACAAACAGACATAAACAATACTGAATAACTGAAATGAAAAATACATAAGAAGGATAAAGCCGAAACTAACACACAACTGTAAAGTAATTATACTATAATATAGATGTTAAAAAATACACTAAAAGGAAAAAATAGCAGAATAACTGAGGCAGAAGAACGATAAGTGACCTGGAAGACAGAATGGTGGAATTCACTGCTGTGGAACAGAATAAAGAAAAAAGAATGAAAAGAAATGAAGACAGCCTAAGAGACCTGTGGGACAACTTAAATGCAACAACATTCACATTATAGGGGTCCCAGAAGGAGAAGAGAGAGAGAAAGGACCTGAGAAAGTATTTGAAGAGATTATAGTCGAAAATTTCCCTAACATGGGAAAGGAAATAGCCACCCAAGTGCAGGAAGCATAGAGAGTCTCAGGCAGGATAAACCCAAGGAGAAACATGCTGAGACACATCATAATCAAATTGACAAAAAATTAAAGAGAAAGAAAAATTATTGAAAGCAGAAAGGAAAAAATGACAAATAACATACAAGGGAACTCCCATAAGGTTAACAGCTGATTTCTCAGCAGAAACTCTACAAGCCAGATGGGAGTGGCATGATATATTTAAAGTGATGAAAGGGAAGACCCTACAACCAAGATTACTCTACCTGGCAAGGATGTCATTCAGGTTCAACGGAAAAATCAAAAGCTTTACAGACAAGCAAAAGCTAAGAGCATTCAGCACCACCACACCAGCTCTACAACAAATGCTAAAGGAACTTCTTTAAGTGGGAAACAGAAGATAAGGAAAGGACCTACCGAATCAAACCCATAACAATTAAGAAAATGGTAATAGGAATATACATATCGATAACTACCTTAAATGTGAATGGATTAAATGCTCCAACCAAAAGACACAGGCTCGCTGAATGGATACAGAAACAAGACCCATATATATGCTATCTACAGGAGACATAAAGAATGTTACAAGAGACAAGGAAGGACAGTACATAATGATCAAGGGATCAATCAAAGAAGAAGATATAACACTTATAAATATATATGCACCCAACATAGGAGCACTACACTACATAAGGCAACTGCTAACAGCTCTAAAACACAAAATCGACAGTAACACAACAATAGTGGGGGAATTTAACACCTCACTTATGCCAATGGACAGATCATGTAAACAGAAAATTAATAAGGAAACACAAGCTTTAAATGACACAGTAGACATGATAGATTTAATTGATATTTATAGGATATTCCACCTAAAAACAGCAGGTTACACTTTCTTCTCAAGTGCACACAGAACATTCTCAAGGATAGGACACATCTTAGGTCACAAATCAAGCCTCAGTAAATTTAAGAAAATTGAAATCATATCAGGCATCTTTTCTGACCACAATGCTATGAGATTAGAAATCAATTACAGGGAAAAAAATGTAAAAAACACAAATGCATTGAAGTTAAACCATACATTACTAAATAATCAAGAGATCACTGAAGAAATCAAAGAGGAAATAAAAAAATATGTAGAGACAGAAGTAGAGAAAGAAGAACAAACAAAACCCGAAGTTAGTAGAAGGAAATAAGTCACAAAGATCAGAGCAGAAATAAGTGAAATAGAAACAAAGAAAACAATAGCAAAGATTAATAAAACTAAAAGTTGGTTCTTTGAGAAGATAAAAAATTGATAAACCATTTGCCAGACTCATCAAGAAACAGAGGGAGAGGACTCAAATCAATAAAATTAGAAATGAAAAAGGAGAAGTTACAACAGACACCACAGAAATATGTAGCATCCTAATAGACTACTACAAGAAACTCTATGCCAATAAAATGGACGACCTGGAACAAAAGGACAAATTCATAGAAAGGTATAATATTCCAAGATTGAACCAGGAAGAAATAGAAAATATAAAGAGACCAATCAAGAGTAATGGAATTGAAACTGTGATTAAGAATCTTCCAACAAACAAAAGCCCAGGACCAGATGGCTTCACAGGTGAATTCTATCAAACATTTAGAGAAGAGCGAACACCAATCCTTCTCAAATTCTTCCAAAAATTTGCAGAGGAAGGAACACTCCCATACTCATTCTATGTGGCCACCATCACCCTGAGACCAAAACCGGACAAACATACTACAAAAAAAGAAAATTACAGACGAATATCACTGATGAATATAGATGCAAAAATCCTCAATGAAATACTAGCAAACAGAATCCAACAACACATTAAAATGATCATACACCATGATCAAGTGGGATTTATCCCAGGGGTGGAAGGATTCTTCAATATATGCAAATCATTCAATGTGATACACCATATTAACAAATTGAAGAATGAAAACCATATGATCATATGAATAGATGGAGAAAAACTTTTGACAAAATTCAGTACCCATGCATGATAAAAACTCTCCAGAAACTGGCATAGAGGGAACCTACCTCAACATAATAAAGGCCATATATAACAAACGCACAGCAAACATCATTCTCAGTGGTGAAAAACTGAATACATTTCCTCCAAGATCAGGAACTAGACATTGATGTCCACTCTTGCCACTATTATTCAACATAATTTTGGAAGTCCTGGCCATGGCAATCAGAGAAGAAAAGGAAATAAAAGGAATACAAATTGGAAAAGTAGAAGTAAAACTGTAACTGTTCGGGGCTTCCCTGGTGGCGCAGTGGTTGTGAGTTCGCCTGCCGATGCAGGGGACGCGGGTTCGTGCCCCGGTCTGGGAAGATCCCACATGCCGTGGAGCGGCTGGGCCCGTGAGCTGTGGTCGCTGAGCCTGTGCATCCGGAGCCTGTGCTCTGCAGCAGGAGAGGACACAACAGTGAGAGGCCCGTGTACCGCAAAAAAAAAAAAACCAACTGTAACTGTTTGCAGATGACATGATACTCCACATAGAAAATCCTAAAGATGCCACCAGAAAACTATTAGTGCTAATCAATGAATTTGGTAAAGTTGAGGATACAAAATTAATGCACTGAAATCTCTTTCATTCCTATACACTAAGGATGAAAAATATGAAAGAGAAATTAAGGAAACATTCCCATTTACAATTGCAACGAAAAGAATAAAATACCTAGGAATAAACCTACCTAAGGAGACAAAAGACCTGTATGCAGAAAACTTTAAGACACTCATGAAAGAAATTAAAGATGATACAAACAGATGGAGAGATACACCATGTTTCGATTGGAAAAATCAACATTGTGAAATGACTATATTATCCAAAGCAATCTACAGTCAGTGGAATCCCTATCAAATTAGCAATGGCGTTCTTCACAAAACTAGAATAAAAAATTTTACAATCTGTATGGAAACACAAAAGACCCCGAATAGCCAAAGGAATCTTGAGAAAGAAAAACAGAGCTGGAAGAATCAGGCTCCCTGGCTTCAGACTATACTACAAAGCTACAGTAATCAAGACAGTATGGTACTGGCACAAAAACAGAAAGATAGATCAATGGAACAGGATAGAAAGCCCAGAGATAAACCCACACACATATGGTCACCTTATCTTTGATAAAGGAGGCAGGAATGTACAGTGGAGAAAGTACAGCCTCTTCAATAAGTGGTGCTGGGAAAACTGGACAGGTACATGTAAAAGTATGAGATTAGATCACTCCCTAACACCATACACAAAAATAAGCTCAAAATGGATTAAAGATCTAAATGCAAGGCCAGACACTATAAAACTCTTAGAGGAAAACATAGGCAGAACACTCTATGACATAAATCACAGCAAGATCCTTTTTGACCCACCTCCTAGAGAAATGGAAATAAAAACAAAAATAAACAAATGGGACCTAATGAAACTTCAAAGCTTTTGCACAGCAAAGGAAACCTTAAACCAGACCAAAAGACAACCCTCAGAATGGGGGAAAATATTTGCAAATGAAGCAATTGACAAAGGATTAATCTCCAAAATTTATAAGCAGCTCATGCAGCTCAATAACAAAAAAACAAACAACCCAACCCAAAAATGGGCAGAAGACCTAAATAAACATTTCTCCAAAGAAGATATACAGACGGCCAACAAACACATGAAAGAATGCTCAACATCATTAATCATTAGAGAAATGCAAATCAAAACTACAGTGAGATATCATCTCACGCCAGTCAGAATGGCCATCATCAAAATATCTAGAAACAATAAATGCTGGAGAGGGTGTGGAGAAAAGGTAACCCTCTTGCACTGTTGTTGGGAATGTAAATTGATACAGCCACTGTGGAGAACAGTATGGAGGTTCCTTAAAAAACTACAAATAGAATTACCATATGACCTAGCAATCCCACTACTGGCCATATACCCTGAGAAAACCATAATTCAAAAAGAGTCATGTACCAATATGTTCATTGCAGCTCTATTTACAATAGCTTGGAGATGGAAACAACCTAAGTGTCCATCATTGGATGAAGGTATAAAGAAGATGTGGCACATATGTACAATGGAATATTACTCAGCCATAAAAAGAAACGAAATTGAGGTATTTGTAGTGAGGTGGAAGGACCTAGAGTCTGTCATACAGAGTGAAGTAAGTCAGAAAGAGAAAGAAAAATACCATATGCTAACACATATATATGGAATTTAAGAAAAAAAATGTCATGAAGAACCTAGGGGTAAGACAGGAATAAAGACACGGACCTACTAGAGAATGGACTTGAGGATATGGGGAGGGGGAAGGGTGAGTTGTGACAAAGCAAGAGAGATGCATGGACATATACACACGATCAAATGTAAAATAGATAGCTAGTGGGAAGCAGCTGCATAGCACAGGGAGATCAGCTCGGTGTTTTGTGAGCACCTGGAGGGGTGGGATAGGGAGGGTGGGAGGGAGGGAGACGCAAGAGGGAAGAGATATAGGAACATACGTATATGTATAACTGATTTACTTTGTTATAAAGCAGAAACTAACACCCCATTGAAAAGCAATTATACTCCAATAAAGATGTAAAAAAAAAAAAGACAGTATGGTACTGGCACAAAAACAGAAATATACATCAGTGGAACAGGCTAGAAAACCCAGAGATCAACCCATGCACCTATGGTCAACTAATCTATGACAAAGGAGGCAAGGATGTACAATGGAGAACAGACACTCTCTTCAGTAAGTGGTGCTGGGAAAACTGGACAGCTACATGTAAAAGAATGAAATTAGAACACTCCCTAACACCATACACAAAAATAAACTCAAAATGGATTCGACACCTAAATGTAAGACCAGACACTATAAAACTCTTAGAGGAAAACATAGGAAGAACACTCTTTGACATAAATCACAGCAAGATGTTTTTTGACCCACCTCCTAGAGAAATGGAAATAAAAACAAAAGTAAACAAATGGGACCTAATGAAACTTACAAGCTTTTGCACAGCAAAGGAAAACATAAGATGAAAAGACAACCCTCAGAATGGGAGAAAATATTTGCAAACGAATCAATGGACAAAGGATTAATCTCCAAAATATATAAACAGCTCATGTAGCTCGATATTAAAAAAACAAACAACCCAATCCAAAAATGGGCAGAAGCCCTAAATAGACATTTCTCCAAAGAAGACATACAGATGGCCAAGAAGCACATGAAAAGCTGCTCAACATCACTAATTATTAGAGAAATGCAAATCAAAACTACAATGAGGTGTCACCTCACACCAGTTAGAATAGGCATCATCAGAAAATCTACAAACAACAAATGCTGGAGAGGGTGTGGAAAAAAGGGAGCCCTCCTGCACTGTTGGCGGAAATGTAAATTGATACAGCCACTATGGAGAACAGTATGAAGATTCCTTATAAAACTAAAAATAGAATTACCATATGATCCAGCAATCCCACTACTGGGCATATACCCAGAGAAAACCATAATTCAAAAAGACACATGCACCCCAATGTTCATTGCAGCAGTATTACAATAGCCAGGTGATGGAAGCAACCTAAATCCCCATTGACAGACGAATGGATAAAGAAGGCGTGGTACATATATACAATGGAAGATTACTCACCCATAAAAAGGAATGAAATTGGTCGTTTGTAGAGACGAGGATGGATCTAGAGACTGTCATACAGAGTGAAGTAGGTCAGAAAGAGAAAAAGAAATATCGTATATTAACGCATATATGTGGAACCTAGAAAAGTGGTATAGGTGAACCAATTTGCAGGGCAGAAATAGAGAGACAGATGTAGAGAACACATGTACGGATGCCAAGGGGGGAAAGTGGCGGGGGAGTGGTGGTGGTGTGATGAATTGGGAGATTGGGATTGACATGTATACACTAATGTGTATAAAATGGATAACTAATAAGAACCTGCTGTATAATAAACTAAAATTAAGTTTAAAAAAACATTTCTTATAGTCCAGTTCTGCTGGTGCTGAATTAGTTTGGCTCTTGTATGTCTGAGAATTCTCTATTTCATCTTCATTTTTGAAAGATATTTCCATTGGGCAAAGATTTCTAGATTGAGAGGTGTTTTTTTTCTTTTAGTCTTTTAAAGATGTTGCTCCACTATCTACTTGTTTGCATTTTTATGATAACAAGTCGGTTCTCATTCTCTGTTCTTTTGAATATAATGTGTCTTTTTCCCTCTGGGTGCTGTTAACATTTTCCTCAGCACTTAATTTGTTTATTTCCCCCCTCTGGTTGTTTTTAAGTGAGTTAATTATGATGTGTCTTGGCTTAGTTTTCTTCATATTTCTTGAAGTTCTTTGAGCTTCTTATTCTGTCGGTTTATATTTTTCATCAAATTTCGAAAATTTTGGCTATCATTTTTTCAAATATCTTTCTGTACCCCTCCCCCCTTATGATTTCAGGGACTCCAATTACACGTGTTTTAAATTGCTTAAAGTTGTCCCACAGTTCACTGATGCTCTTTTGACTCTTTAAAATCCTCTTCTCTATGTTTAATTTTGGATATTTTCTATTGCTATCCTTTCAGTTTCGCTGATCTTTTTTTGTGCCAAGTCCAATTTGTTGTTACCCCCATTCAGTGTATTTTTCATCTCACAGATTGTAGTTTTCAACTCTTAAAGTTCAATTAGGGTTTATTTTACATTTTCTATATCAGTAATTAATTCTTTAAACATATTTAATACAGTTATAATAAACGTTTTCATATGCACTTCTTTGCTAATTGTAACATCTGTGCCAGTTCAGGGTCAGTTTCAGTTGACTGATCATTTATCCTCATTATGGTTTGTGTTTTCCTGCTTGTTTGCATGCCCAATAAGCTTTGATTGGATGCCAGGTATTGTTAATTTCACCTTCTTGTGTGCTAGATATTTTTGTATTCTTATAAATCTTGAAGTTTACTCTGGGATACAGTTATGTTACTTGGAAAAACTTAGACCCTTAAAGGTCTTGCTTTTATGATTTGCTATGTGAGTCTGGAATAGTACTCAGTCTAAGGCTAATTATTTCCCATTACTGAGATAAGACCTTCCTGAGTACTCTATTGAATGCCTTGTGAATTATGAGTTATTCCATTCTGGCTGGTGGGAACAGGCACTATTCTTGGCCCCATATGAATGTTACACTCCCTTTAATCCTTTTTTATAGGTTTTTCCCTGGCTTTGGGTAGTTTCCTCACATGCATGCACTGATCAGTACTCTGCTGAATACTCAAGGGAGAACCTCTTCAAGATCTTCCAGGGTCTCTTTTTGTGCAACTCTGTTCTCTTCAGTACTCTGACCTATGAACCCTAGCCACTTTAGTCTCCCTGGACTGTCAGCTCCATCTCCTCAACTTGAAGTGTGCTGGGATCCACCTGGACTTCCCCTCATTGTGTCATGACCTGAAAATTCTCTTCTAGCAGTAAGCTGGCAACCTTAGGGCTCATTTATTGTTTTTTCCATTTCTCAGGGATCACTATTGTTCATTGTTTGATAGCTAGTGTCTTGAAAACCCTAGTTTTGTATATTTTGTCTGGATTTTTTAAGGGCAGTGATGTTTCAAGTGGAAGGGTAAATTCGTTACCTCTTACTCCATCTTGGCTGGAAGCAGAGGTATTATGTTATTTAATATTTTTTATACAAGAGCTCTATTGAGATGTAATTCACTTACCATACAACTTATCTATTTAAAGTGTACAAATCAATGGTTTTTAGTATATCACAGAGCTGTGCAACCATTACCTTTATCAATTTTAGAACATTTTCACCATGCCAAAAAGAAATATCCTACCCATTAGCAATCACTCTGCATTTCCCCCCACTCCCTCCCCAGCCCTAGACAACCATTAATCTACTTTCTGTCTCTATAAATGTGCTTATTCTGGCCATTTCATATAATTGATCATATACAATAAGTAGTCTTTTGTGACTAGTTCTTTACATGGTATAATATTTTCAAGATTCATCTGTGTTGTAGCATGTATCCGTACTTCATTATTTTTTATTGCCAAATAACTTTCCATTGCATGGATATACCTATTATTTATTAATTCATCAACTGATGAACAGTTGGGTTGTTTTTACTTTTGGGCTATTATGAATAATGCCGCCATGAGTATTCATTTGCAAATTTTTGTGTGGTCATGTGCTTTCATTTCTCTTGGGTATATACCTAGAAATGGAATTATTGGGTCACTTGGTAACTCTGTGCTAACCTTTTGAGACTATCTTATTTAAGTTTAATTCTCAAAATTCTGTAAGGATGGCATTATCATCTCTGTTATACAGAGGAGGCATGGAAATTTAACCAGTTTAAGTAATTTGTTCAAAGTCATTGCTACCAGAAAGAATTCAAAACCAGATTTTCTTGGGAAATAGTCACTCTCATTTATTGTTGTCAAGAGACTAAATTGGTACAATTGTTTTGGAGAACAATTTGGCAATACATTTTAAAATGTGCACACCTATGACCCAGCAGTTTCACATCTAGGAATTTACCCAACACAAATACTATGTCTTCTACCAGAATATGTGCAGTAAGATGTTTATTGTAAATTAATTATAATAAAAACAATTCAAACAAATAAATGATCATCAATAGGGGACTGTACATCCATACAATGGAATACTATATAACCATTAAAAAGAATGTGATAGATTCTTGATGATAGAGAAAATGCTCAATAAATAGGAAGCAAAAAGTCAAATAGCAGGATCATATGTACAACATCGATCCCATTTGTGAGGGAAAACAATAAAAGCGTATATGCATATATATGTCCAGAAAATTACTATAACACAAGAAAAAAATATTACTTATATGTGAGAAATGGGAATGAGAGGTGAATACTTTTATTTTTCACTTTATGCTTCTCTGTGTTGTTCTAGTTGTTGGTCATGTGTTTGTATGACTTCTATAAATTTAAGAAGTTATTTAACAATACCAGGTATTCTGACTCCAAAATCCAGTGCTCTTTCTCGTACATCATAAATATATTTACATCTTTGTATCTACCACCAAGGTCCAGCACGCTGCCTTCCATATAATAAGCACTGAGATAATTGTTGGGAAGCATTCAGAAAGAGAACGGACTTGTTCTCCTTAAGAAAAGACAAATTGGTGCCACAAAGCAGGTTGTAAATATGGTTGAGAAACTTGTCTCAGGAAAGAAAACTCATTCCATTGTAACAGAAATTAATAAGAGAGGGATTAGAGTAAGTGGTTACCAGAGCAAGCTCTTCCTGGTTGGAAGGAACCCTTCACTTGAGAAGAGCTGATGAGGCAAGCACTGCTGCCTCCATTATCTTTGTTTTCATTTAGCTTCAATCATCAGGCAATGAGCAAGCCAACTAGAAGCATTTCTAGGAGTCAGTGTCATAACCAAAGCAACAGGCTTGTTGGGACCTTGACAGGGAGAGAGGAAAGAGTAAAGTGGCAGGCAGCGATGGGGAGAAGGGAACCTCTAGGGTACAGGGCACAACCTGAAGAAGGGAGTTGACCAAAAGTCCAAGTTGCAGGGTCCAAGGTGAAACCGCACTCCTCCAATGGGACTCGAACCCAACAGCACTTCAGTTGGGACTTGAACCCACAATCCCTGACTTAGGAGGGGACTCAAACTTACCGTCTTTTGATTGAAACCACACACTAGGTCTCAGGACTTAGTGAAGCTCAGGTTCTTTTGTCTCAGTGCAGAAAGAATTCAGCAAGAGGCATAGTGTGAGCTTATTAGCACAGGACACTTGTGAGACATACAAAGGGGCAGGAAAGGGAGCACAGAAGGGAGTCCCGGAAACAAAGGGGGCTATATTTTTATAATCAAAGAAAAAGAGGGGAGGGAAGAAGACCACTTTCTTCCTCATTCTTGTGTAGATGTCAAGGCTTACATCATTAGTTCTTCCTTTGACTATATATGGTCTAACCGGGACTGTCATGGCTCTATTTAAATCATATATATATTAGCAGAAGGGTGGTAATTCATCTCAGATTTTGGTATAATGTCCCTTTTCACCTAGTTTCTTTTGGCTTTTGCCTATATTCCTGTATTAGCTACATGCAAAAATGCTACTCTTCAAGGAGCATTAACCCCCTGACTTCATGCAACAAGATTCAGACCCCATATCTACTGTCTTATACTTTAACTTGTAAATAGGTAGATTGTTGCTTGGTTACTGGATTCTTTTCTTGAGTGGTCATTAGCTTACAACAGTCTCCCAAACTCTCTTAAAATTCCCTTTCTATCTTTAATCTCCGAGTGGGATTTCTAAACTAACTATTTAATTATCCTACTCTATCCCTATCAAAGAGGATGGGGTTAATTCAGGTCTTATTTGCACTGGTTTTCAGAGCGAATTTGGAGTCTCATGACCAGGAACAGTAGTATTTGCATAGTGGTGATAATCACAGAAATTTGTGTGGAAATGTCTGGATTCCAGGGATTGATCTGGTTTGAAGAGGATTCAAGTCCACATCTGGAGAATCACGACATGATCCAGTTCCCCTTTTAACTAGGCAAGGTCTAGTCTGATGTGTGTATGTAGGGGGTAGTTCAAGCTAGCAACTGCCATAGAAGCCACTAGAAGTTCCAGGAAATATAGGGTCTCTCTTATTTACTGCTCTATCCCCAGTGCCTAGAATAAGTCTTGACAAGGTATCTATTCCATAAATATGTGCAAAATGAATTAGCCCAGGCAGCAGGCTAATTCTGAACTTCAGCCACAAGTGAGAAGACGCCCCTGATATGTTTTCAAGCTTGGCAGGAGCTAGGTGAGGCTTACCATGAAGGCTAAAGGGTTTCAGTTCCTACAAATGGGCAAGTCTCTAGCAGGCAGAAACTGACAGCTAGAGCTACAAAGTCTCCTTTAAACATATCTCAGGGTTTCCCTGGTGGTGCAGTGGTTAAGAATCTGCCTGCCGATGCAGGGGACATAGGTTCAAGCTCTGGTCCAGGAAGATCCCACATGCTGCGGAGCAACTAAGCCCGTGCGCCACAACTACTGAGCCTGCACTCCAGAGCCCACAAACCACAACTACTGAAGCCCACGAGCCACAATTACTGAAGCCCGCGCGCCTAGAGCCCGTGCTCCGCAACAAGAGAAGCCACTGCATTGAGAAGCCCGCGTACCACAATGAAGAGTAGCCTCTGCTTGCTGCGGCTATAGAAAGCCCGTGCGCAGCAACAAAGACCCAACGCAGCCAAAAATAATAAATAAATAAAATAAATAAATTTATTTAAAAAAAAAACAAAGCTCAGATGCTACCTCCTCAGGCAGGCCTTCTCTGACACAATAGCTAAAATGTCCCTCAACACTCACCAAGTCTTTATCCCTTTACTCTGTTTTAGTTTCTTTGCCATCTGAAAAAATGTGAGGTGCTTGTCTATGGGTTCAGTGTCTGTGTCCCTCCACTAGAATATAAATGCCACAAAAGTTGGGACTTTGTCTTATTCATCTCTGTATTTCTGACACCTAGAACAGTGCTGGACACACAACAGGTATTCAATAAATATTTGTTGAAACTCAGGCTGGAGGAACAAATCCAATAAAGAATTAAGAGTGAATGTAAGAACCACTTCCCACTTTTTCTCAGAGGACAAAGAAAAGCTCAAGCTTAATTTACACAGTGATTATATAATTGAGCTTAATGACACACGTATGAGTTTATTCTTGTGTTTCCATTTCTTTCAATTGTACTCTAGCCAGTACCTAACTTTCTCTTATATATTTCTTATAGTGAGTAGATATTTTCTATTTTAACAGTTTCTTTTGAACCTGAAAATCTGCCAGTGCTAACCTATGATTACCTCTAGCTGTGCAAGAAGAAAGTGATGTCTCTTGTCTATAGTCAAATCTAGGCTAGCATAATCCTAAAAACAGTATTTCTCAAGGGAGTTCTAAAGATCTCTGACATCAGAATTACTTTTCAAAAATGCATATTACTGGGCCTCATTCTAGAATCATCAAATCATGGTCTGGGGGAGAACCAGGAACCTACATTTTAAGCAAGCTATTCACATGATTCTTGTCAAGAACTGTGAAGGGTATGAGATTTTACTCTACTTGCATGTTAACAAGCTTGCCTGTCATGGTTTCATGGATTCTGGCAGAAGACAGAAATTCCTGGGTCAGAGTCAAGAGTTGTTATTGTTGTTGTTATTATTATTATTATTAGATTATATGGTTCTTATCATTACTACTCAGCAGTACCACTTGCCAGAGTGTTAGCATCCGTGTCAGTTTCCCATGCCCTAATTCTCGCAGATGACATGAAGAGGGCTAAGTGATGCAAACACATGCAGTGGGTTGTGTTACAGAAGAACACCAAGCTTAGGGAAGCTGAATCTTATATAATGGGCAATAAGCATGCCTGAGCTTTAGGAGGAGAGATTATCTTTATTATACAGGGGAGAAATAAACTTGTCTTTTGTTCTGGAGGGATATACTATCTCTATCTTCCAAGAATTTTCACTGTGCAATCACCCTTTAAAAGTCAGTGCCTCTACTCACAACACATGCAGAGACCTATGGAGAATTATTTTCCAATAATTTTGATGTCCACTGAAGTTTGGGAATCATTGCCCTAGAAAGATTAAGCCATTATCTTCAGGGCTACCTTTGTACCAAGCCTGTTAGGTTCTGGCAAATATTCTACCCCTGTTTGCTCCTGCCAGCTTGACACAGTCTCTCTCTTCTAGCCATGCTTCCACAGGTCATGCTATTTCCTTCAAGGTAACCTTTTGCTCTGGAAAATAGACCCACAAGCTGGCTCAGAGGCACTGGGTGCTCCTACTAAAGGATCTGTTTGAAGAAGTAGGAAAGTACTTAGAAGGAAAGCACATAACAGTGAGAAAAGGGCTTAGGCATTTATTTGTTAACTAAACAAATATTTATTGAGCACCTACTGTGTCCTAGCACTGTGCTAGATGCTGGTGCTATTAAAGTTCACTCATTTGACACATATTTTGGAAGTGTCTGTTGTGTGCTAAGTACAAGTTAGAGTAAACTTTAAAGAAATAAAGCGACCTGCCATTCCCCTCAAGAAGGTTTATAAAGGAGATAGCTGACAGCTGTGTAAAAAAAAAATTGTGCAATGGTGTGATAAACGCTACAATTGAAGTAATGTACAAAGTGCATGGGTGACACTGAGAAGAGAATAGCCAATTCTACTGGAAGAGAATAAAGGAGGAGAGGGCAGGGCAAGGCATGGTAGGGAAGGGAAGGGCAGGGAAAGCTTCACCACACGGAAGATGATTGCACTGAATCTTGAAGTATATGTAGGAGTCTTTCAGGTGGACAGGGATTCCAATCAGAAGGAAGAACGGGGCACAAAAACATAGAGGCACGGAAGAGAATGGTGTGTTCAGGAAACTTCAAGTAGTTTGGTATGGGTGGAATGTGAGGTGTAAAGGGAAAAATGAAAAGATGATACTTACAGGGTAGGTAAGGGCTAGACTGGGTAGGGCCTTATCTTCTGTGCTGAGAAAGCTGGGTGTATCCTAGTGGCAATGGGGCCCCGCTGAAGGGCAAAGCAGCAACTGTAAAATTAGATTTGCGCTTTAGTAAAAAACAGCAGGAGAAAAAATGATGAAGGGGGTTTACCAAGTAGGTTTGGCAGAAGGTAGTGAGAGTGGTCCATGGAGAGAACAGCATGTGAAAAGGGACAGAGGTGTGAAAGTATATGGTGTGCTTGGGGAACAGCAAGTCGCTTGCTCAGGATGTTGGTGTATGGAGGGTAATGAGACAGTCATAAGGCTACAAAGGCAGATGATGAAGGGCACTGTAGGGATGCAATGTCATGAGGTAGTTTAAGAGCATGGACTCTGGAGCCACATTACCAGCAGTTGAATCCCATTTCTCCCATTTACTAACTGTATGGCCTTAGGGAAATTATGGGACCTCCTTGCCTCAGTTTCCTCATATGAAAAATGAGCATAATTACAACAACTACCTCAAAGATTTGAAGATGAAATCATTCAATATGTAAAAATCAATTAGAATGCTCTCAGCATTAGGAAGTACCATATAAATGTTAGCTCCTCTTATTATTGTAGACCATGTTAATAAGTTTGAACTTAATTTTCTTTTCTTTTCTTTTTTTTTTCTTTTTTCAATTGGGAGTTCTCTGATGGCCTTTGAATGGAGAGGGTATACACAAATTGGTGCTTTAGAGAAATTGACTCAGTGACAGTGTGGGGAGGATGGCCTCCATGGGAAAGAAACTAGAGGCATGAAATTGTGTTAGGAGAATATTGCAGAAATCCAGGAGAAAGAGGAGGGCTTGACTAAAGCCAGTGACAATAAGATAGAGAAGAAGGGACACACGTGAGAAAGAATTTGGAGGCAAATTGACAGAGCTAGGAAGAGTTGGGTAAGGGCGATGAAGCAAAGGAAGGTTCACACTCAGTTAGGGGTCCCAGGTCAGCTCCATGTTTGGGTATGCCCTGCCAACTTATGTCCTCCCTTCCTGGTTCTAGATGCAGTGACTTCCCAACTCTGTTATATTTTCTTGCTTTCCTAAAAGTCCAGCCTCAGGCCCTTCAGCACAAACAAGATTTTAAAAAAAATACCATCTGAGATTTCCTGGGAAAGCTGATAGAATAAAGCTGACCTACAGACTCTTAATCCACTACTACTGCTGCCAAATACCTAACAAAGTGAACAAAACTAAATCATAATAAAAAAATACTAACAATTTGAATAACAGCAAACGAAGAGTAAAACTTCAAACTATAAATTGCCAAAAGTGACAGCCAAGGATGGAAATTGAAGACCTTGGGACAGTGTTACAAGGTTCCTAACTCTGTTCCCACCCCCAGAAGCAGCACTTAGGGAAAAAGGCAAGTCAACAAAGTCCTGTAAGATATCACTAAACCCCACCAATTTGGAGACTAGTCAACAGGGGTTTGGAATGGGCAGGTGATGGGGGAGGGGTTGAAGAACAGAGCATTTGGGGAAGAGTCCAGAGAATACCTCCAGGAGGAGAGTCCCAACATATTATTGCAGGATCTTAGCCAAGGCAGGGGGTGCTGTCAGAGCTTGTCATTTTATGGAGGTTCCTTACTTCCCTGTTTCTTAGGAGTATTGAACCAAAGCTTTGGGTGTGGAATATACCCCTGGCAGGTAGAAATGGGCCATGTATGGATATTTAATAAGGCATCACAAGACAGAGATCAGAGTCAGGTCCCTCAGCAAGAGAGGCAGAGCTTTAGTTACAGAATAATGGATTGAACAGAACATTCTGCTTTCAAACAAGGCCTTGGAAAGGAATATGAAAAGATCATAGATATGCTGGGAAGGGTGTCGTGGAGAATTCAACCAAATTATATCAAAACAAATAGAAGCTCTGGCCAGACCTGGCCATGTTAAGCATTAGCAAGGGGAAAAGAAATGGCACGGCTACCATGCCAACATACCACCACAACCAGAGGAGAAAAGAGAAGAAATATAGTATGCAAACAAGAGATTAAATCCATATGGAGCAGCAATTGCAGTCTTGGGCATTTATCCCAGAGAAATGAAAACTTATATTCACACAAAAACCTGTGCACAAATGTACCCTAGCAGCTTTCCTCATAATAGCCCCAAACTAGAAAAAACCCAGATATACTTCAACAGGCGAATGCTTAAACAAACTGTGGTACATCCATACCATGGAATACTACTTAGCAATAAAAGGAACAGACTGTTGATACAATAACTTGGATAGATATTCGGGAAACTATGCTGAGTGAAAAAAGCCAATCCCCTTCCTTAGTGAGGTGAGAAGGTGTGGTTAAAAAGGCAACACAAGGGATCCTTGTGGTGTTGGAACTATTTTCTATCCTGACTACCATGATGGATACACAAACCTACACATGATAAATTGCATAGAGGTAAATACACACACACACACAAATGAGCAGAAGTAAAACTGGAGAAATCTGAATCAAATAGATGAACTGTGTCAATGTCAGTATCCTGGTTGTGATTTGTACTATCATTTGCAAGATGTTGCCTTTGGGAGAAACTAGATGAAGAGTACACAGTGTCTCCCTGTATTATTTCTTTTTTTAAAAAATTAACTTATTTATTTCTATATATTTTAGCATCTCTATTGGAGTATAATTGCTTTACAATGGTGTGTTAGTTTCTGCTTTATAACAAAGTGAATCAGTTATACATATACACATATCCTCATATCTCTTCCCTTTTGCATCTCCCTCCCTCCCACCCTCCCTATCCCACCCCTCTAGGTGGTCACAAAGCACCGAGCTGATCTCCCTGTGCTATGCGGCTGCTTCCCACTATCTATCTATTTTACGTTTGGTAGTGTATATATGTCCATGCCACTCTCACTTTGTCCCAGCTTACCCTTCCCCCTCTCCGTATCCTCAAGTCCATTCTCTAGTAGGTCTGCGTCTTTATTCCCGTCTTGCCCCTAGGTTCTTCATGACCATTTTTTGGTTTGTTTTTTAGATTCCATATATATGTGTTAGCATACACTATTTGTTTTTCTCTTTCTGACTTACTTCACTCTGTATGACAGACTCTAGGTCCATCCACCTCACTATAAATAACTCAGTTTCGTTTCTTTTTATGGCTGAGTAATATTCCATCGTATACATGTGTAGGTTTTCCCCCTTCATCACTTTAAATATGTCCTGCCACTCCCTTCTGGCTTGCAGAGTTTCTGCTGAAAGATCAGCTGTTAACCTTATGCAGATTCCCTTGTGTGTTATTTGCTGTTTTTCCATTGCTGCTTTTAATATTTTTTATTTGTATTTAATTTTTGATAGTTTAACTAATATGTGTCTTGGTGTGTTTCTCCTTGGATTTATCCTGTATGGGACTCCCTGTGCTTCCTGGACTTCGTTAACTATTTCCTTTCCCATGTTAGGGAAGTTTTCAACTATAATCTCTTCGAATATTTTCTCAGGCCCTTTCTTTTTCTCTTCTTCTTCTGGGACCCCTATAATTAGAATGTTGGTGTGTTTAATGTTGTCCCAGAGGTCTCTGAGACTGTCCTCAATTCTTTACATTTTTTTTTCCTTATTCTGTTCTGCAGTAGTTATTTCCACTATTGAATCTTCCAGGTCACTTATCCGTTCTTCTGCCTCAGTTATTCTGCTTTGATCCCTTCTAGAGATTTTTTTTTTTTTGCGGTACACGGGCCTCTCACCATTGTGGTCTCTCCCATTGCAGAGCACAGGCTCCAGACGCGCAGGCTCAGCGGCCATGGCTCACGGGCCCAGCCACTCCGTGGCATGTGAGATCCTCCCGGACCGGGGCACGAACCCTTGTCCCCTGCATCGGCAGGCAGATTCTCAACCACTGCGCCACTAAGGAAGCCCTAGAGAATTTTAAATTTCATTTATTGTGTTGTTCATCACTTTTTGCTTGCTCTTTAGTTCTTCTAGGTCCTTGTTAAACGTTTCCTGTATTTTCTCCATTCTATTTCCAAGATTTTGGATCAACTTTACTATCACTATTCTGAATTCTTTTTCAGGTAGACTGCCTATTTCCTCTTCATTTGTTAGGTCTGGTGGGTTTTTACCTTGCTCCTTCATCTGCTGTGTGTTTCTCTGTCTTCTCATTTTGCTTAACTTACTGTGTTTGGGGTCTCCTTTTCATAGGCTGCAGGTTTGTAGTTCCCGTTGTTTTTGGTGTCTGTCCCCAGTGGCTAACATTGGTTCAGTGGGTTGTGTAGGCTTCCTGGTGGAGGGGACTAGTGCCTGTGTTCTGGTGGATGAGGCTGGATCTTGTCTTTCTGGTGGGCAGGTCCACATCTGGTGGTGTGTTTTGGGGTGTCTGTGGCCTTATTATGATTTAGGGAGCCTCTCTGCTAATGTGTGGGGTTGTGTTCCTGTCTTGCTAGTTGTTTGGCATAGGGTGTCTGGCACTGTAGCTTGCTGGTCGTTGAGTGGAGCTGGGTCTTGGTGTTGAGATGGAGATCTCTGGGAGATTTTCGCTGTTTGATATTATGTGGAGCTGCGAGGTCTGTTGTGGACCAGTGTCCTGAAGTTGGCTCTCCCACCTCAGAGGCACAGCCCTGACGCCTGGCTGGAGCACCAAGAGCCTGTCATCCCCATGACACAGAATACAAGGGAGAAAAAGAAAGAAAGAAAGAAAGAAAGGAAGGAAGGAAGGAAGAAATAAATAAATAAAATAATTAAAATAAATAATTATTAAAAAATTTTTTAAAGTAATTAAAATAAAAGAAAGAAAGAAGAGAGCAAGAAAGCCAAAAAACAAATCCACCAATGATAACAAGAGCTAAAAACTATACTACAAAAACAAAAACAAACAGACAGAAAGAACCCTAGGACAAATGGTAAAAGCAAAGCTATACAGACAAAGTCACACACAGAAGCATACACATACACATTCACAAAAAGAGAAAAAGGGAAAAAAGTATATATATTGTTGCTCCCAAAATCCACCTCCTCAATTTTGGGATGATTCGTTGTCTCTTCAGGTATTCTACAGATGCAGGGTACATCAAGTTGATTGTGGAGATTTAATCCGCTGCTCCTGAGGCTGCTGGGAGAGATTTCCCTTTCTCTTCTTTGTTCGCACAGTTCCTGGGGTTCAGCTTTGGATTTGGACCCGCCTCTGTGTGTAGGTCGCCTGAGGGCGTCTGTTCTTCGCTCAGACAGGACGGGGTTAAAGGGGCCGCTGATTCGGGGGCTCTGGCTCACTCAGGCCAGGGGGAGGGAGGGGCACGGAGTGTGGGGCGGGCCTTCGGCGGCAGAGGCCGACATGACGTTGCACCAGCCTGAGGTGCGCCGTGCGTTCTCCTGGGGAAGTTGTCCCTGGATCCCGGGACCCTGGCAGTGGCGGGCTGTACAGCCTCCTAGGAGGGGAGGTGTGGATAGTGACCTGTGCTTGCATACAGGCTCCTTGGTGGTGGCAGCAGCAGTCCTTAGCGTCTCATGCCTGTCTCTGGGGTCTGCGCTGTTAGCCGCGGCTCGCGCCCGTCTCTGGAGCTCCTTTAAGCAGCGCTCTTAATCTCCTCTCCTCGCGCACCACGAAACAAAGAGGGAAGAAAAAGTCTCTTGCCTCTTCGGAAGGTCCAGACTTTTCCCCGGACTCCCTCCCAGCTAGCTGTGGTGCACTAACCCCTTCAGGCTGTGTTCACGCCACCAACCCCAGTCCTCTCCCTGGGATCCGACCTCCGAAGCCGGAGCCTCAGCTCCCAGCCCCCGCCCGCCCCAGCGGGTGAGCAGACAAGCCTCTCGGGCTGGTGAGTGCTGGTCGGCACCGATCCCCTGTGCGGGAATCTCTCTGCTTTGCCCTCCGCACCCCTGTTGCTGCACTCTCCTCCATGGCTCTGAAGCTTCCCCCCCTGCCACCCGCAGTCTCCGCCCGCGAAGAGGCTTGTACTGTGTGGAAACCTTTATGCTTTCACAGCTCCCTCCCACTGGTGCAGGTCCCGTCACTATTCTTTTTTCTCTGCTTTTTCTTTTTTCTGTTGCCCTACCCAGGTACGTGGGGAGTTTCTTGCCTTTTGGGAGGTCTGAGGTCTTCTGCCAGTGTTCAGTAGGTGTTCTGTAGGAGTTGTTCCACATGTAGATGTATTTGTGGGGAGGAAGGTGATCTCCACGTCTTACTCTTCCGCCGTATTGAAGCTCCTCCCCTCTTCCTGTATTATTTCTTACAATTGCATGTGAAGCTACAATGATCTTAATAAAAAGTTTAATTAAAATAAAAATATATGAAAGAAAACACAACCCAAGGAAAACAAGAAAATTCTGAGTAGTTCACATGTTAGAACCCCCCAAAACATGAATTCAATAAATAAGAACTCAGGGCTTCCCTGGTGGCACAGTGGTAGAGAGTCCGCCTGCCAATGCAGGGGACACGGGTTCGTGCCCCGGTCCTGGAAGATCCCACATGCCGCGGAGCGGCTGGGCCTGTGAGTCATGGCTGCTGAGCCTGCACATCCGGAGCCTGTGCTCCGCAACGGGAGAGGCCACAGCAGTGAGAGGCCCGCGTACCTCATAAATAAATAAATAAATAAGAACTAAAAGACAAGATAATAAACAATAAAAAGAGGATATGGCAGAATTAAAGAAACATAGTAAGAACCAGAATAATAACTATTTCAGAACTAATAAATTAATTGGAAACAGTGTGTCTCAAAATAGCCATGACTGAAAGTAGAATCACTGACTTGGAAGGAAGTATTGTGATAATCATGGTGAATCAAAGCTAAAGGATAAAGGTATTAATTCAATCATAGACAGGATAATAGTCATGGAAGATGATGACAATCTAACTAGGTTAGTTAGGGTTCCTAAAGTCTATGCAGAATTCAACAAATTGTGCAGAAAAGCTACTTAGGAATATAATAGAGAAAACTTTCCCTGAAATGAAAGAAGAACCAAATCTGTAGACAGAAAGGACATACTGTGCTCCAGAAAAAATTTATGTGTGAGTGATATCGAGACTTATCGTAAGTAAGCTTTTGAACATCAAGGATAAAAAAAAAAACCCTATTCTTCAGGTGTATAGACAGAAAAAAGTAGCATATTTATATGAAGGAAAAATCAGCCTGGCTCAGACTTCACAGCAATATTCAATACCAAAAGACAATGAATGAAGCAGGTCTATAAAGTGTTGTGACAAAGTTTAAGTGAGACTCAAAGACATCATACCCAGCCAACTACTTTTTCAAATAAAAAGGCAATAGGCAGAACTCAGTGAGTACAGCATTCATAGAACCCTCTATGAAAGCCAGCCAACCAAGAGAAAAATCAAATTAAAAAATCTGGGAATAGATAAGCCATGGTAAAAGAGTACAGGTAGGGGAATTCCCTGGCAGTCCAGTGGTTAGGACTGCACTTTCACTGCCATGGGCCCAGGTTAAATCGCTGGTGGGGAACTAAGATCCTACAAGCCGTGCGGCGTGGCCAAAAAAAAAAATTATATACATTCCCTAAATAACTGGGCACAGCCAAAAAATATATATTTATACTACATATATATTCCCTAAATAACTGGGGCGATGCTGGTGGCAAAGCAGCATATAGCTGTTAACAACACTGACAGAGTAATGTTATAACTAATAAAAATCTGGAGGTTGGGGGAGAGGAGATGAGAGAAAGTATAACGGTGATAATCTTATCTTCCATAGTGTGGAGTCAATATCTCTTGACGTGAAAAAATATTTATCCAAAGGTTAGCAATTCCTTTGGTTTCATTTTAGTCTTCTGTTAAATTCAAGTAAAATTAGATTGAATACTTTTTAATAAAACTGCCCTGCACACTATGATCCTATTTTCATAAAATCTTTTTTATCTAACCATCCATCCATCTCTTTTCTGCGTATGTGCATAGATGTCTGAAATGATGTTCACTAAATATTAACACTGATTATTTTTGGATGGTGGAATTTGGGGTGATCTGCTTTTTTATTTGTATAAAAACAGTAACATCATTCTTTTTTCAGAAGAAAGTAAACTGTATTTGTTCTTTGGTTGTACTAGATTCAAATTTTATCTGACATGGTATGACATGAATGGACCATACCAGAAACTTGTATATTTTTACTTCATCAGAAATGTTTTTTATGATGTGGAATGACATTTCTCTATTGTAGGAGAATATGTATTGGTCAATTAAATATGCAATTAGCACCCACTATGGTTCCAATTCTATGTTAGGGCCCAGAGGAGAAATATGGCTTCCTCCCTTGAAAGAAATTTCAATTCAGTTGAAGAGACAGGATTCATATTAGGGAGCAGTTTCTCACCAAACATAGATATGTCAAAATAAGTGAAAACAGCTCCACAGTTTAAAAAAAACCAAACAAATGTCAAATGGGTATTTATATGGCAAGAATTATTCTACGTATAGGTGATACAAAGATGAATAAAGTACTTTCTCTGTACTCAAGTAAATTAAAATTCAGCTGGGGAGACAAAGTATAAATACATGATTTTATTTTTTAATTTATTTTTTAAACATGTTTATTGGAGTATAATTGCTTAACAATGGTGTGTTAGTTTCTGCTTTATAACAAAGTGAATCAGCTATACATATACATATATCCCCATATCTCCTCCCTCTTGCGT
Organism: Tursiops truncatus; assembly: GCF_011762595.2. Classification (NCBI taxonomy): domain Eukaryota; kingdom Metazoa; phylum Chordata; class Mammalia; order Artiodactyla; family Delphinidae; genus Tursiops; species Tursiops truncatus. The sequence continues at coordinate 77,351,324 of NC_047055.1, read as the reverse complement.
CTCTCTCCCTCCCACCCCTCTAGGTGGTCACAAAGCACCGACCTGATCTCCCTGTGCTATGCTGCTGCTTCCCACTAGCTATCGATTTTACATTTGGTAGTATATATAAGTCCATGCCACTTTCTCACTTCGTCCCAGCTTACCCTTCCCCCTCCCCGTGTTCTCAAGTCCATTCTCTACGTCTGCGTCTTTTTTCCTGTCCTGCCACTAGGTTCTTCAGAACCATTTTTTTTTTTTAGATTCCATATATGTGTGTTAGCATACGGTATTTGTTTTTCTCTTTCTGACTTACTTCACTCTGTATGACTGACTCTAGGCCCATCCACCTCACTACAAATAACTCAATTTTGTTTCCTTTTATGGCTGAGTAATATTCCATTGTATATATGTGCCACATCTTCTTTATCCATTCATCTGTCAGTGGACACTTAGGTTGCTTCCACGTCCTGGCTACTGTAAATAGAGCTGCAATGAACATTGTGGTACATGACTCTTTTTGAATTATGGTTTTCTCAGGGTATATGCCCAGTAGTGGGATTGCTGGGTCGTATGGTAGTTCTATTTGTAGTTTGTTAAGGAACCTCCATACTGTTCTCCATAGTGGCTGTATTAATTTACATTCCCACCAACAGTGCAAGAGGGTTCCCTTTACTCCACATCCTCTCCAGCATTTATTGTTTGTAGATTTTTTGATGGTGGCCATTCTGACTGGTGTGAGGTGATATCTCATTGTAGTTTTGATTTGCATTTCTCTAGTGATTAGTGATGTTGAGCATCCTTTCATGTGTTTGTTGGCAGTCTGTATATCTTCTCTGGAGAAATGTCTGTTTAGGTATTCTGCCCATTTTTGGATTGGGTTGTTTGTTTTTTTGATATTGAGCTGCATGAGCTGCTTGTAAATTTTGGAGATTGATCCTTTGGCAGTTGCTTCATTTGCAAATATTTTCTCCCATTCGGAGGGTTGTCTTTTCATCTTGTTTATGGTTTCCTTTGCTGTGCAAAAGCTTTGAAGTTTCATTAGGTCCCATTTGTTTATTTTTGTTTTTATTTCCACTTCTCTAGGAGGTGGGTCAAAAAGGATCTTGCTGTGATTTATGTCATAGAGTGTTCTGCCTATGTTTTCCTCTAAGAGTTTTATAGTGTCTGGCCTTACATTTAGGTCTTTAATCCATTTTGAGTTTATTTTTGTGTATGGTGTTATTATAACTTGATAATTTTAAGGTACAAGTATGCCAGTGGTACAATGGGAACAAACAATTAAATAAAAAAATGTAGTTAGGGAGGGATAGATTGAGAGTTTGGGATTAGCAGATGCAAATTATTGTATATAGGATGGATAAACAACAAGGTCCTATTGTATAATACAGGGAACTATATTCAATAGCCTGTGATAAACTATAATGGAAAAGAATATGAAAAAGAGTGTGTATATATATGTATAACTAAATCACTTTGCTGTACAGCAGAAATTAACACATTGTTAATCAAATATATTTCAATAAAATAAATTTAAAAAATAGGCAGGATAGCAAGTTGAAAGAAAATGTGATTAATACTGAATCAGTAAAGAGAGAAATAGATGAATTAGACATGGCTTGTGTTTAATTCTGCAAATGGTTCTGTGCCAGCCTCCTCTTCCTGTTTCCAACATTTTATACCAAGTCACTGAGACTTCGCCTAATGTCATCCTCCAACATGACCATGTTTCTTTGATAGTTCAGCTTGGCAAACATTTGAGGCCCTCTGTGTGCCAAGCTCTGTGCCAGAGATCCAAAAACACATAAATAATACACAGTTCCTTCCTCAAAGAAGGGGAAAAGGGAGACAACTAACATTTTTTTGTTGTTGTTGTTGTTGTTGTTGTTGTTGTTGTTTTGTGGTATGCGGACCTCTCACTGTTGTGGCCTCTCCTGTTGCGGAGCACAGGCTCCGGACGCGCAGGCTCAGCGGCCATGGCTCACGGGCTCAGCCGCTCTGCAGCATGTGGGATCTTCCCAGACCAGGGCACGAACCTGTGTCCCCTGCATTGGCAGGCGGACTCTCAACCACTGCGCCACCAGGGAAGCCCGGAGACAACTAACATTTGTCAAATGCCCACTTGTGCCAGGCAGTGTGCTAGATTTTTTATGTTATCTCATTTAATCCTCGCAACAACCCTATGAGATAAATAAAGTTATCCTTTTATAAAAGGAAACACTAAAGCTCAGAGAAGTTAAGTAACTAGAGCTGGACATTTCTTGAATGGAGGGTGACAAAATATTTTCTGTATCTAGTGAGATGATTGCATTTTCTCCTTTCAACTGTTAATCTGGCAAATTGAATTGAATGACTTTTTTAATATTAAAAGTGCCATATATTCTGGGGAAAAACCAAACTTAGTCTTAAGGTTTTATAATTTTATTGATTGTTGGATTGAGTTTGCCAATATTTGCATCTATGTTTATAAGTGAGATTGGCTTCTAATTGTATTTACTTTGTCAAGTATTATGGGCTGACATGGTCATCTGTTGAAGCCCTATCCCGCAGTACCTCAGAATGTGACCGTACTTGGAGATAGGGCTTGCAGAAGGATGATGAAATTAAGATAAGGCCAGTAGGGTGGGCCCTAATCTAATCTCACTTGTCCTTATAGGAAGAGGAAATTTAGACACACAAGGAGAAATCTAAACTCACAAAAGGGGGCACTTGTGCACAGAGGAAGGACACAGTGTGACATAGGTCATCTAGAAGCCAAGGAGAGAGGCCCCAGAAGAAACTAAGCTTGTGGACACGTTGATTTTGGACTAATAGCCTCCAGAACTGTGAGAAAAGAAATTTCTGTCATTTAAATAAAAAAAAGTCACTGGCTGGAAGTCACACAGCTAATAAGTAGCGGGGTAGATACTTGAATCTGTAGCTGTACTCAGGGCAGTGGCTACCTAATGGGAAGAACAGGCATTTATAACTCACAGTTCTGTTCAAGGAGACCTGCCATAAAGGGTATGAACAAAATACTCCAAGTGCTTGGAGGAATCCAAAAAGACTTCCCCAAAGTGTCTCATTTTTGAGGAATAAGGGTGGAGCTGGGGCTGAGGAATGTTCTAGAAGACAGTAGAGAATGTATTCCTAAGAATACACAGCTACTATAATGTCCTTAAAATAATTATTTGAAAAATTTGACCCCACTCCACCAGGAATCTGAGCTGGAAAAAAGTAAATGTAGTTTTATTAGCTATATTTTATCCATTGTCATTAAAAATATAATTAGCTGCAATTATTATAAGGTTCTGGCTATCTTCTCACCCCTCCACATCTCTCCTCCATGCAATAGCCTTGTTGCATTTTTTTCTCAAACTAAGGTCTTGAAATATTAATTTATACCTTGATCTCCCCTGAGAATGTAGCCAGGGGATATTAATCCCAGAGACTGGACAAGAAGAATGAGGAGTTTTTTGTGTCAGGTCACCCTGACACCTGTCATCCTAGCTGGGACTTTCTTTCAGTGGCCAATCACTCCTTACCTCTGGGTCTATAGAAAACTGAAGATATGTCTCATTCAGAGAAGTGACCAAAGGAAAGTGTTACTACCTTCAACTCCCGGAAGACGTTCCCCCGCTTCCCAGCCCTCTGCAGTAGAACTTTCCTGAGTGTTTTGAGATCTCCAGGTGTCACTTTTCTTTTCCTCCAAATTCTGAAAAGTTCCCAAGGCAAACATATCCATTCACCCACCCAGCCATCCACTCACTCATCCAAGGGCACAGTCACATCCATCCACCAACCCACCCACCAAATGTTCATTGAGAAATTATCATGTGCTCGGTATAATGCCAGATATCTGGGATAGAGGTAAGAAACAGACTCTACTCTAGAGTGACCAACAGTCCCAGATTGCACAGCCCTTGGTGGGGGGCTCCCAGGATATGATATTCTCAGTGCTAAAACCAGGAAAGCCCTGGGCAAACCAGGATGAGTTGGCCACCCTACGCTTCTCTCAGTGGAATGGGAATACAGGTAACTATGATCAAACCAAAAGGACAGTGTTTTATTCATCACTAACTCCAGTGTACAAAGGAACCTCTAGCACTTAATGAGGATGAAATATCAGTTGACTGATCAACTGCATGAATGACTGACAAAAGTGCTGTAAGAGGATGCTTTGGGGAGGTAGATTCATTCATTCAACAAATACTTATCAAAGGCCTGCTATGTTGACAGGCACAGTGCTGATCACTAGAGATACAATGATGAGTAAAACCAGATATGGTCCCTGCCCTTATGGTGCTTACAGTATAAGAAAAAAATAGACATTCGAATACTTACAACAAAAACAGTGGATACTTTGGGACCACATCGCAGGAGAACTTCTCCCAGTCTATTGATCAGGTAAGACTTTCCTGGAGGAAGTAATATTTAAACTGAGACTTCAAGGATGAGTAGGAAAGAAGAAGGTGGGTAGGGAGTGGGAGAAAGTTAAATGATGGGAAGATATGGTTGTAACAGCAACCCCAACTTCCTCCTCTGGGGTTTCGTTTTTCCCATGGCATTATTTCACTTTAATACTCTCAACACCTACTTCTCTTTAGATATTCCACGCAGGGGTCATGTCCTCTATGAGGGCTCTCCATCCCCTTTCAGATTGATTTGACCATTCCGTCTGGGGCTGTCCAGCTACATGTTCACCAGACCCTGTTTTCAAATCTCCTCCTCAGCATAACACTGGACTGATCTCTCAGCCCTCCTGCATCTAGATGGGGCCACATGACCACATGCTGTGTCACTTCTGCCACAAAATGGTTATGAGAAGGTTATTTTCTCCACTCTGCCTCTCTCTCCCTATATGCCAGCTAGGTGGTGCTTAGTGGTCTTTAGTGGAGGATTGAACAGACCTGGATCTCTAAATGACTTTGTGGAGTAGAGCCTCCCTTCACAAGCTGAACCACAGTAAACTTGAACATGAGCAAGAAATACATTTTTGTGTGTTAAGTCCCTTATATTTGGGAGTTCATATGTTACAGCAACTAGCCTTACTTCCTGTAACTATTACACCATTCTCTACCCTGATCATATTTATATCTCTGAACCATTTAAAATAATGCAATGCACTTACTTGTCTATAGGAATGTCTCATCTACTAGAATCTAAGTTCCTTGATGTGTCTTAGTCCTCTTTGAGTCCTCACACCTAGCACAGTGCCTAGCACATGCAAGTACTTAACTATTTGATGAATGAATGAATAAATGAATGCATGGTGCCCAACCCTCTGGGGGGTTTCCACTCTGCCTTTAAAAATCAGGCCCACAATGGAAAAAAGTCCCATTTTCTAGTTTTTCTTAGTGTAGCTTCCATTCTCTAAAGGGATTTTACTAAATCCTAAGAGAAAACAGAAAATAATTATAGTAACAGCAGAGTCAGGTTTCTACACCACAGGTTTTGAATTTCACAATCCCAGTAAAAGCAGTGAAACGTTTTCTTTACAGAAATGAAATTATGCCATTTGCAGCAACATGGATGGATCTGGAAATTATCATACTAAGTGAAGTAAGTCAGACAGAGAAAGACAAATATCATGTGATATCACTTATATGTGGAATCTAAAAAAAAATGATACAAATGAAGTTCTTTACAAAACAGAGACGGACTCACAGACTTTTCACAGACTTTGAAAACAAACTTATGTTTATGAAAGAGGAAATGGGAGGGATAAATTAGGAGCTTGGGATTAACAGATACACACTACTATATATAAAATAGATAAACAATAAGGACATACTGTATAGCACAGAGAACTATATTGAATATCTTGTAATAAAGTATAATGGAAAGGAACCTGAAAAAGAATATATATATATATATATATATATATATGAATCACTTTGCTGTACACCTGAAACTAACACATTGCAAATCAACTATACTTCAATTAAAAAAATGAAAAAATTTTTTACAGAGACCCCAAAAGCTCTCTCTTTAGATAGATTTACTATTTAGGCCAGTAGTTCTAATAACTTTTCCCCTGCCCTCACACCTTTCTCATGTACAACACACTCCGATCAATAATGACTCTTTACATCCAGGGAACTGAGATGCGCTGATGAGCTGATGTGACTGGGCCAGCAGCTTCACCTGGTTTTCCTTTCCCCCGACCTCGCACCCTGCCTGTTGCTTAGTCATGAGGCCCTCTAGATATCTCAGCCCCCAAACTCTCTCACCTCTGCCTCCCCATTTCCAACTATCAGCTGCTAAAAACCTCACTCTGCTGCTTCAAATTTCCCAGGCCTTGAAAGGGTTCACACTTTCAATTCTGGTGTTTGGCCTGCAGCGATTACCTGTTTCTTAGCCAGTTAGCTGGAGAGGAATGATTGCATCCTTGAGTCTCCAGAACTGGCCCTAGAGCCTTCTCTAAGGGTTCAGGTGAGCTCTCTTTATCACTCACTCCCCTCCACCACACAATACCCAGAACGGTCCTGCAGTGAGCATTAGAACCAATACAGAGGTTTGTGGGGTTTTTTTTTGTGTGTGTGTGTGAGAATAGAAAGAGGAGGGGTGCAGTGTAAGTAAGAGGCAGACACAAAACAAGCTTTGAGCAGTTGCTGTGTGAGAAAGAGTATGCTAGATTGTGCTGAATATGCTTGTATGATTTTCAAGTTTTTGTAAGGGCAAGCAGCTCTTTATTCTGTGTTCAGTGGGCCAGTAAACACAGCATAAGCGAAGGTAAAAAAAATAGAACCAGATCCCAATAAACAGACCCTTACTGCATGCTAGTGCCTTAGAGTTAAATCTGGACATTGCCTGTGCTCTGAGAATGAAAGAGCCATGCTTTCTTTCAGCATGGAGCCCCGAATTTGGGATTTACTCCATTGGTTCAACACAGTGAAGTCTGTGGCTGAGTGAACAATCATGTAGTCTATGTGGAATTCCTAGGGGCTAGTTTTAGTTCCTGGCATACAGTACATACTCAGTCGGTGACTGATCAGTGAATAAGTTCTCAGCAAATATTCATTCTCTCATGAAGACCATGTCCTTTAGGAGTGGAGAGTTGCCAATTCACAATTAGTTGCCAATTCATGATTCATGAGATCCTATCCTCACCCCCCAAGGGTTCAGACGGTGAGGGAGAAGTGAAAGAAGGGAGGAAAAGCCTAGGTCAGCATGATAGACATAAGGCACATGTACTATAACTCCTCTTGCCGTCATCCATGGCAGACATTGATAATCAATCATAGCATTCCACCACTGAGTCCATTTGCACCCTGACTCCTTCTTAACACATCACTCTAAGTAGTCCCTACCATTCAGTGGGAGTGCAGCATGAAATGTATTTAGCACCTGAATCTAGGCTCCCTCGGTTATGAAGTGAGCCATGAATACAGATCTAAAAGGAAAGTAAGACACTTATATAGTAAATCAGAAAATCTTCCCTGAGCATATCATCACTTTTGCTTTTTCATACTCATGGCTAAGATTTATTACAGGAATTTATTAAGGATATTAAGATTTATTAAGGACGCACAGCTGGATCATAAGGGAAAAAGACCTAAGTGGAATATGGAGGATTCCATGTGCAAAGGCCATGACTTTTTCTGTTTTTGAAATTTTCAACATGCTCTTTACTCTTCTTGAAATGAAATTTTCCTCCCCTGTCTTTCTGGTGAATTCCTAGTTATCCTTCATGATTTAGCTCAAGCTTCACCTCCTTTCTGAAGCCTTGTGTCTCTTTTTCTCCATCCCAAAGAAGGTTTGTTATCTCTAGCCAATTCTTCTCAGTCTATTTTGATTTCCTTCGGCAATGGTTATTATGTATTTACCACGAGGTAGAGTCTGGGCTCCCATTCCTCACCTTATTCCTTAAAGACTGGGGTTCCTAGGGGTTTTGTCCTCAGCTCCTCTCCTCATTCCCCTCTAGGCTCTCTCCATGGGCCATCCTATTCACTCCCATGGCTCCAGGGAGCAGCCCTGGTCAGTTGACGCCACACCTCTCTCTTGCCTGATCCTCCGTTCTGCATATCCACAAATCTGTTTGGATGTTTTACAGAAACTTTAAAATCAACATGTCCCAAACTCAACGAACTATTTTCTTCCACCCTGCACCTGTGCCCTATCCCAGCGCATGGCATTGCTGTCCACGCAGGTGACTAGAAATCTGGGAACTCTGACTCCTTCCTCCTCGTTGGTGCCCACATCTGATCAATCACAAAGCAAATCCCGACGATCCTACCATCCGCAACTCTCTGGCATTGCTCTAACTTGCTCCATTCCCACTGCCATCACCCTATCTGGATCACCACATGCTCTCATCTGGATCCCTGCATGGGACTCCCAACAGGTCCCCTTGCATCCAATTCTTGCTTTCTTCCAATCTGTTCCTTATAAAACTGTGAGAAGGATTTTGTAAACGTAGATATGATGTGCCACTCTTGAAAACTCTTCAATAGCTTCCTATTTCCCTGGAAGTAAAGTCAAAACATGGCTTTGAATATGGACCAATGTGATCAGGCTGCTGCCTCTGTCTCTTGCCTCCTCCTCCATGCTCACCACCTGCCAGCCCCCTCCTCACACTCCACGCTCCTGCGACACTAAAGTCCTTTCAATTTGTCCAGAATGGATGCCATTCCCTCTGCTTGGAAAATTCCTTCTCCACCTCACCGAATTTCTACTTATCGTTTAGGCCTCAGCTTAGATATCACCCCTTCTGGAGTATCATCCCCTCTGGAAGGCCTCTCCTTTTTTTATTGAAGTGTAGTTGATTTACAATGTTGTGTTAGTTTCTGGTGTACAGCAAAGTGACTCAGTTATACATATATATATATTCTTTTCCATTATGGTTTATCACAGGATATTGAATATAGTTCCTTGTGCTGTACAATAGGACCTTGTTGTTTATCCATTCTATATATAATAGTTTGCATCCACTAGTCCCATACTGGGAGGCCTCTCTTGAGGACACCTACCCACTGAGTCTACTGCCCCTTCATCTGCTCCTCCAAAACTTTGTGCTTTCTTCTAATGGCACCTTCACACTAAACTTGAATCACTCGTTTGCTTGTCTGACCCCTCCACCAGCCTGTGAGCTCCCTTGAGGCCAGAGACTAGGACTGTCTTATTCTCACTTGTAAGCCTAGTGCTTAACACAGTACCTGGTCCATAGTAGATGCTCAGTAAGTATTGGCTGACCACATGAGTGGCTGGAATCCAGTAGAGAAATCTCCTCTAGACTGGGCAGAAATTTGGAAGGCTGATAAACAAACCCCCTTTGAAGTAGTGCTTCTCTATAAATGGGCTTGTTTCTAATTGTTAATGTATGACTGGCAAGAGATTGACTGGAAGCAGAATAACAGGTGAGAAACAAATGGTTCCCTTGTGTGTGTAGAGCAAGGAATGGGTCAGGAAACAATGAAAGAAGCAGGACTGAATTAGCTAAAACAGAAGATTGGCATGAAATAGCCTGCAGGAAGCTGGAGAGCAGGCAAGGAAGGAAAAGACTGAGTGATTGGTGAGCTAAGAATAACCACCAGAACAGGTTATGGTGCTTTATATTTTATAAAGCCCTTCACATATCCTGTTCTCCAAATCCTCACAACAACCCGTTAATATAGCTATTATGATATGAGTTATGATGATATGAGTTATTACCATTATGATATGAGTTATTAATATAACTATTATTAATATGAGTTCTATTATTAATGTAACTTCCTTCTCAATTTTAGCACAAGAAGAAACTGAGGCTCAGAAGATTAGAGTAACCTGGCAAAGCCATGTAGCAATCTAATGAGAAAGCCAGGACTCCAAGTGCACGAACTGCCGTACCTGTACTACGCCCTAGAGCATCTTGGGGCAGGGAGATTTAGGGCAACTGAGATAGCCATTCTATTAGAGGCAGTTCAGGGATTCCTGACCACCTGCACACAACTCGCATCTGTGTCAGGGGCCCTTCTCGGTGGGGTCTTAACACCTTAGGATTCCTAGTATCACACTCGGAATGCTGCATTGGAATCAGATTTTTCTCTCTCCCCTGCTATTATTGATATAATATCTCCAACACAGAAGCCATGGCACAGAGTGGGCTACTGGGCTATGTCTAAGGAGTAGGTACTAACAGGAAGGAACTGAATCAGAAAGGTAGGGTATGGGACTCAGGCAGGGGCAGGAAGCTCCAGGCCAGCAATTATCCAATCTTTCCAGAGAAACAAAATATTAAGCCCCTTTAGGGCCTGCTCCAGCGAGGCCCAGATTCACACAGCCAAAGGAGGGGAATCTCTCATAAGAATGCTAAAATTCCCATGCCACTGGGTGCTCAGGGTCCTGCAATCGCCATTCAAACGAATAACAGACAGCAAACAGACCATAAACACACACAGAAAAGACACAAACAAAATCCGTGAAGCTTGAATGGCTTCATTTCTCAGGCAGGAGGGAACCAGGCAGAGGGCTTGAGGGGAATTAAAGGAGAAAACACCTTGGAGTGTGTGGAAGGCTGAATAATGGTCCCCAAAATTATCCACGTTGGAATCCCCTGAACCTGTGAATGCTAGCTTATATGGCAGAAAAGGATATTGCAGCTGTGGTTAATATAAGGATCTTGAGGTAGGGAGATTATCCTGGATTGTCTGAGTGGGCCCTAAATGCAATCACATGTGTCCTTATAAGAGGGAGTCAGATATAACATTGACGAGGCGATATGACCAAGGCAGCAGAGATTGGAGTGATGCAGCTACAATCCAAGGAATGCTGGCAACCACCAGAAGTTGGAAGAGGAAAGGACTGGATTCACCCCCTAGAGCCTCCAGAGGGAGCGTGGCCCTACTGACACCTTGAGTTCAGCCCAGGGAGACTGATTTTGGACTTCTGACCTACAGAACTGTAAAAAAATGTGTTTTTAAAAAAAAGTATTTATTTATTTGGCTGTGCTGGGTGTTAGTTGCGGCATGCAGGATCTAGTTCCCTGACCGGGGATTGAACCTGGGTCCCTGCATTGGGAGCATGGAGTCTTAACCACTGGACCACCAGGGAAGTCCCCCAAATGTGTGTTGTTTTAAGCCACCAAGTTTGTGGTAATTTGTTACAGCAGCCATAGGAAATTTATACAGAGTACAAAAAATATTCAGGCAGTTTTATTTATTACAGATGCCCGTCACCGACGTAGATTGTACACACTCAAGAGAGATGCCCAGCCTCTTTCTACTACCTTCTCACCTGCCCATTAGGTAAGAAATCTGGGGTGCTATGTCTGTCCTTTGTTCCAGAAAGACAGAGAGTATACAAATCTGGTGAGTTTTCTTTTCAGAAATGCTTCAGAAGCAAGATTTGGGTTGGGTGGGACCCGACTGGGCAAGGCTTAGGTGAAAGTGGGCAGGTGGAATCTGGACTAATTGACAGGCTTATTATTCAAGCAACAACCAAGACTAGTCCATAGCACATGGTAGGCCTGGAGGTTGAAGAGAGAAATGGGCATTTGAGATCTCTAGGGAAAGCCAATTTTCATTAAAGAGGGCCAGCTGTAAAAGTCGTATGTCGGGGATTCAAGTTCCAGGTATTAGAACATCTGAGCAAAGAGACCAGCCACTGGGGGCTTGGAGTTAGAAAGTCAGAGCAAAACTGGTGATAAAGCAGACTCCATGCCGTACCTTCTCTTCCCTCTGCTAAGGTCAAGACAGGTCCCTCATGATGAGGTTGGAGCAGAGCCTACAAATAACAAACAAAACTAGTGAACACCACATAGCACTTACTGTGGGCCAGGCATTGTGCTAAAGTTGTTCACATGTGTTAACTCCTTTAATCCTCACCACTACCCTATGATGTAGGTACCATTGTTTGTATTTCAAAATAAGGGAAGTGAGGTTTTGAGTATGTAATAAGATCACACACTCAGTAAGTGGAGGAGATAATTTTTTTTATTGAAGTATAGCTGATTTACAATGTAATTTCTGCTGTACAGCAGAGATTCAGTTACACATATATATACATTCTTTTTATATTCTTTTCATTATGGTTTATCACAGGATGTTGAATATAGTTCCCTGTGCTATACAGTAGGACCTTGTTATTTATCCATTCTATATATACTAGTTTGCATCTGCTAAACCCAAACTCCCACTCCAGCCTTCCCCCCAAGCCCCCTCCCCCAAGCCCCCTCCCCCTTGGCAACCACATGTCTCTTCTCTATGTCTATGAGAGGAAGAGACAAAATTTAACCTGGAATTTGAAGTCAGGGCTGCCCGGATTCAGGGCCTACTTGCCAATAGCTCTTAATCCCAGCTGCAGCTTGGGAGCCTTGTTTTTCTTTTGGCCACACCGCACAGCATGCGGGATCTTAGTTCCCTGAGCAAGGGATCGAACCTGCATCCCCGACCATTAAGAAGTGCAGAGCCTTAACCACTGGACCGCCAGGGAAGTCCCAGGTTGCGAGCTTTAAAAAATACCCCTGCCTGGCTTCCATCTCCAGAGATTCTGCCTTAATGGCTTAGGCGTGTGGCCTGGGCATCAATTAATAAAATCTCCCCATGTGATTCTAATAGCAGCCAGAGTTGACAACCACGAACTAGGCTTTATTGACTCTTGAATGACTGATAGCTCCTCCTTCAGTTTATTACAGAAGTATGTGCTTGTTATTGAAATAAATCTCTTATGTATGGAATTTCAAGCCAAGTTGGGAGACATAATAACTATACTGATGATGAGAATGGTAATAGCTGTTTACAGTTGTATAGGCTTTGTCATTTACAAAGGGCTTTCTTATACATTCTCTTCCACTTAATCCTCAAAACAACCCTGTGAATTAACGATCTTTAGCTCCATTTTACAGATTACCAAACTGAGGCTCAGAGGTTCATAAACCTGCCCAAAAGATCACACAGTAAGCAGCAGAACTTTGGTCTTCTTATTTCAAATTCCCTACTCTCTTGCTTCCAGTACAGTTACAACCTGCCCAGGTCACATATTTGCAGACAATAACTGCATACATCTCCCTAACTCACCCCTTCCTTTCTATGCCTGCAGCCTCACCTCCAGCCTTAGCCTTCTTTCACCTTGGCAACATCATTTTGTAGGAATTCCCATCTCTGGCACCAGGTCTTTCTGTTCAATTTTCAAGGTCATGGTTCAGTTTGCCACCTATCAACTTTATTTTTTCCTTTGTAAAGGCATAAATGACATCAACACAAATCAAAAGAAAAGAAAAAATAATTCATTGATCATCCTGCCACCCCATGAGTCACCTGTTTTCATTTTTATGCTCCCCTTTCCAGGGCTTGGCCGTATGCATACATCATTTTTACATACTTATAATCACGGCATAGATGCAATTTCATCTGCTTGTGTCACTTAGCATTATATCATAATCATTTGCTGTGTTGCTACAGTGTCTTTATAATTGTCATTTTAATGGCCACATAATATTCCATTGAGTGGATGTGCCATCATTTACTTAAGTATTTCCAATTTTTCACCATTACAGATGATGCTGTAATAAACATCTCTGCACAAAGAACTTTTTTCTTCTTTTGGGTGGTTTCCTAAGCTGTCTACCATGTTAAATACACCTCTTCTTCTCATTCAGTCATCCATTCATCCAACCTTTCATTCAGTCTGCAGACATTGTCAGGCATCAGGGCACATGCTCAGAACAATCAGACGAGGGCCCTGTGCTCGGTCTGGTGGTAAGACAAGCACCTCAGCAAATATTTTGTGATATTATGCTAAAAGTGCTATGAGTCCAGTCCAAATTCTGTCTCTTTCTCCTGGGGTGGCTTCTCCATTGTTCTCTTACTGGGACTTTGTCTCCTTCCTGGAAGCTCCAGCTAACCTCATTTCTCCAATCTCTTTTTTCTTCCTTGCCTCTTGGTGTCCCTAACTCAAAGTTCCCATCCTTTGAGCAATCTGTCCCAACTCGACCCTGGAATGTGGACTCCTCAAAACACACAAGTTTTCTCTCTTCATCCAAACATCTCTGACCGCCACCTCCTCTTAAGAAGCCTTCCCAAAGGCTACCAAGTATGGCCCTTAGGCCAAATTGGGCCTGCAGTTTTGCTGTGTGTGTTGGGTGCAGTGTTTGGATTGGCGTGCCTGTGGGCTGGGCATGCCTTTCTGCTTTCCCCTGGGTCATCACTCCCTACTGCCTCAGATTAGGTCAGCTCCACTCAGGAACTTTCCCTGCCTGGCCTGAACTGGCAAGGCAAACTAGGCTCCCCTCAACTAAACCTGGAACTTTCAGTATCTTCCCTCACTTCCATGCCCCTCTACTGTAGGAATTTAATTTCTCCTATTTTCCAACCTTTACACATGTTGCTCTTTTGTTAATGTATGTCCACTTGCTTCATTCATTTATTCAGTCAGTCAATTGGTCAGTTAAGGAATCCTTACTGAACACCTATATTGTATCAAGTCCCCTGTGGGATGCTGGATGTAGAGAAATGAATGACTAGTGATCTTTTCACGGGTAGAACTCGTGGTCCAGTGTACACTTGGCCTTCATGGATTTTGATTATAAACTCCATTCAAGGAAGAATTGAAGGCAAAAGATCCAGTTGGTTAAAATACTTTATGTAGGGTCTTGCATAGGAAATGACTTAGTGCTCTTTGATGATGACTTTGCCAAAGTGAAGGGTATTCAAGGACCATTCTACTTCATCATATCATGCCCCACTGGCATTTAGCTTTGCACCAGCTACTGACAAAATTCATATTCCTTCCAGGATAAAACTGGTCACCTGGAAGAGACTGGATAATTATCTTAAGATTTCTCATTGGTAATAACCTTATCCTTTCCTCTTATGTGGTCCCTGCCTTTGTATAAACAAGCTTCTGTTTTGTTCATACGCTGCCAGACTTTTGCATAAGTACAGGTCGTAGGGCCTGAGTGTGAGAGAGCCCAGACCCTCCTGCCTTCTAAGGATCACAGTGGAGATGTCCCCTTACCCAGACAAGAGGAAAAATAGGGGAGCAAAGAAGAAAGGCAGTCGTGATCATACATGGCTTGTCCATGGCATTTGACCCTTGTTGTGAAAAATTCTCTTGACCTGCTCTTATTTTCTGTGTATCTGCCTCAGTGCTTGCTCTGGGTTATCCTACCTCTGGGGTTTTCCTTTACCATTTTCTCTGATAGTCTTTCTTTCTCTGCCCATATTAAAATAAATTTAGTAACAGTTTTATTGAGATATAATTCACACACCATATAGCTCACCCATTTAAAGTATGCCATTCAGTGGTTTTTTTAACCAGTCAGAATGGCCATCATCAAAAAATCTAGAAACAATAAATGCTGGAGAGGGTGTGGACAAAAGGGAACACTCTTGCACTGCTGGTGGGAATGTGAATTGGTTCAGCCACTGTGGAGAACAGTATGGAGGTTCCTTAAAAAACTACAAATAGAACTACCATATGACCCAGCAATCCCACTACTGGGCATATACCCTGAGAAAACCAAAATTCAAAAAGAGTCATGTACCAAAATGTTCATTGCAGCTCTATTTACAATAGCCCGGAGATGGAAACAACCTAAGTGCCCATCATCGGATGAATGGGTAAAGAAGATGTGGCACATATATACGATGGAATATTACTCAGCCATAAAAAGAAACGAAATTGAGCTATTTGTAATGAGGTGGATAGACCTAGAGTCTGTCATACAGAGTGAAGTAAGTCAGAAAGAAAAAGACAAATACTGTATGCTAACACATATATATGGAATTTAAGGAAAAAAATGTCATGAAGAACCTAGGGGTAAGACAGGAATAAAGACACAGACCTACTGGAGAACGGACTTGAGGATATGGGGAGGGGGAAGGGTGAGCTGTGACAGGGCGAGAGAGAGGCATGGACATATATACACTAACAAACGTAAGGTAGATAGCTAGTGGGAAGCAGCCGCATGGCACAGGGATATCGGCTCGGTGCTTTGTGACCGCCTGGAGGGGTGGGATAGGGAGGGTGGGAGGGAGGGAGACGCAAGAGGGAAGAGATATGGGAACATATGTATATGTATAACTGATTCACTTTGTTATAAAGCAGAAACTAACACACCATTGTAAAGCAATTATACCCCAATAAAGATGTTAAAAAAAATAAAGTATGCCATTCAGTGGTTTTTAATGTAAACACCAAGTTGTGTAACTTTCACCACTGTCTATTTCAGAACACTTTCATTATCCTCAAAAGAAACTCCATACCCCTTAGCCACCACCCCCAATTTCTCAATCCTCACCAGCCCTAGGAAACACCTAATCTACTTTGTCTCTCTGGATTTGCCTATTCCAGACATTTCATATAAATGGAATTATGTGAAAAACAATATGTGGCTTTTTGTGTCTGGCTTCTTTCCCTTAGCATAGTTGTCAAAGTTTGTGTCACTACTTCATTCTTTCTCTAACTGAACAATATTGCATTGTATGCATAGGCCGCAATTGGTTTATCCATCCATCCATTGATGGACGTTTCAGTTATTTCCAACTTTTGACTGTTGTGAATAGTGCTGCTAGGAACACTTGTGTACAAGTTGTTGTGTGGACATATGTTTTCATTTCTCTTGAGTATACACCTAGGAGAAGAATTGCTGGGTCAAATGGTAACTCCATGTTTAACCTTTTGAAGAATTACCAGACTGTCTTCCAAAGGGCCTCTGTCTACCTTTTAATGTTGCTTTTCCTCTTCTCCTTTTCACTGTTGCTGATATTTTCTACATTTCCATTTCTAGCTCAGATTTCAATCCTGTGCTGACTGTGAAGATCTCCACTTGAACATCCCATAGGCTCTTCAACTTAACATTTCAAAATGGAACTCATCATCTCCTCCCTGCCCCACACTGTGTTCCCTCTTCCTCTCGTGTTGCCTATCCCAGTGCGTGTTACCATCATCTACACAGCTACCCAGACACCAGACATATACTAGATGCCTCTTCTCCCTCATTCTCCACAACCAACTCATCACCAAGTTTTAAAGGTTCTGTTTTCTCAATAACTGTCCAATCCACCTCCTCCTCTTCATCTCCATTTGCCAGTGCTCCAGTTGAGGTCCCATCTTGTCCAAAATAGTAATCTTTCCTCTAACCTCTAATTTCAGTATCCCTCCATCCTAAAATATCACTGCTAATGTGATAAGCCACTTTCCTGCTCAAAATTATTCAGACTATAGGATTAAATTTACCTTTTTTGCCTGATATGGTAACAGGTAAAGCTCCAGCAGTACTGAATTAGGTATGCTCTCCCATACCTCTGTGGTTTGCAGTACTGTTTCCTCTGTCTTGAAGACTCTCCCCATGCTTGTCCACTGAACAAATTCCTACTCATCCTTCAGAGCCCAGATTAAATGCTACCTCCTCTGTAAAGCCCTCCCTGAATTCCTCAAGTAGACTCTGGCTTCACTTTCTCCATATTACCACTGAACTTACGCATATATACCCTTACTAGAGACTTCATTGTAAATGATGTTTCCTTAACTCTCTTCTTTTTTAGACTTCAAGATATTCGAGGGCAGGGGGACTGTATAATTTCATCTCTGAATACCCAGCCCCTAGCAGAGTATCCAGTGTCTGGCAGAAGGATACACACACACACATACATACATACACACTGAAATAAGGAAAAAAGAAAGTATGTTTTATTGATTTTATCGACTCTTTGACCACCTGCTCTGGGCCAAGAATGTTAAACACTTGGCATATTATCTCATTTAATCCTTGCAGCATTCCCTACTTGGTATCTCTAACTTAAAAATGAGAAAACTGGGGCTCTTTGAGATTTGGGAACATGCACATTCACATTTATCTTCAAGGTAGAGGCAAAGGTGAAAAAGAGTAAAGAACTGAAACTCCCTAGGGGATAGTCTTTCCTCAAAAGGGCCCCAACCTGAATCCTCATCAGCTCTATCATTCATTCAGGCCCAAAGCCCTCAAATAGTGTTCTATCTACAGACCACAGACATGTACATCCCCTTTCCATGAGGGGAATGTCCGGAAAGGACCTTAATCTCATAGAAATGGTACCTCTTGATCTACCTCGGTTTCATCTTCTCATCCCAAGACCCCAAGTGGCCGATCACAGCCACCTCCATTCCTCCTGTTTGGGAGCTTGATCATCTTCCTAGCTGTCTTGACCTGTCTGTGGCCAAATGCCTTTTCACCTGAACTGATCTGAGATCAGATGGGAGTTTGCAAAAGAAATCTTTTTCAGAAATTGAGGGGAGGAGTTCGGGGAGCGCGCGGAGCGCAGGTCCCGCGGCGGCGGCGGCGGCGGCGGCGGCGGCGGCGGCGGCGGCGGCGGCGGCGGCGGCGGCGGCGGCGCGGCGCGACGCGACGCAGCTCAGGCGACGGAGCGGGCGGCCGCGTGCGCCGCCGCGTGCGCCTCCGCCTCCTCCGCCATTGCTGTTTACCCAGCTGCATTGTGGGAGTTTGACCTCCACCACCGCCAACCGCCGCCTCCGCTTGCGCCGTCGCCGCCTCCGCTTGCGCCGTCGCCGCCGCCGCTCACGCCGTCGCCGCTGCCGCTCACGCCATGACCGACGACGAAGTCATACGGAAGCGTCTCCTAATCGACGGAGAGGGTGCTGGAGATGATGAGAGAATTAATCTGCTAGTGAAAAGTTTCATTAAATGGTGCTACTCTGGAGCCCAGGAAGAGGGGTACAGCCAGTACCAACAAATGCTGAGCACACTGTCCCAATGTGAACTTTCAATGGGCAAAACTTTGCTGGTATATAATATGAATCTCAAAGAAGTGGAAAATTATGAAAAAACTTACAAAGAAATAGAAGGTAACATTGCTGGAGCACATGAAAAAATTGCTGAGTTCAAAAAGCAAATTCTTCAAGCAAAACAAATACGAAAAAATCGCCAAGAATATGATGCATTGGCAAAAGCGATCCAGCGTCATCCAGACAGGCATGAGACATTAAAGGAAATAGAGGCTCTGGGAAAAGAATTAGAGCATCTTTCACGTGTTAAACAAAGTGTTGAAGATAAGCTAGAATTGAGAAGAAAACAGTTTCACGTTCTTTTTACTACCATCCGCGAACTTCAGCAAGCACTGGAAAATGATGAAAAGCTCTCAGAGGTAGAAGCAGCTCAAGAAACAAGCATGGGAACTGATCCTAAACCATAGACTAACTCATCACTCACCATTCCCAAGAATACTGAAGTAGCAACATGATCTTAGTGTGTTCAGAATTTGTTGTGTTCTTGAGACAATTAAAGTTTTGGCAGTGAACTACGTTGCTGTTAAATTTTAATTCACAGTTCATTCATATTGCTTCACACAAAGGGAGATGACTTCATTATATGTTTGTTTTTATTGAAATGCCTTTTTTTTTTTTGCAGTGCGCGGGCCTCTCACTGTTGTGGCCTCTCCCGTTGCGGAGCTCCAGACACGCAGGCTCAGCGGCCATGGCTCACGGGCCCAGCCGCTCCGTGGCATGTGGGATCTTCCCGGACCAGGGCAGGAACCCATGTCCCCTTCATCGGCAGGCGGATTCTCAACCACTGCGCCACCAGGGAAGCCCTGAAATGCCTTTTTTATACTTAAAAGTTAGGAAGCAACATCCAAAAATGTTTAATGAAGTATTTTCAAGCCAGATATGTTAGTGCTCATTGGTATTCTAGGTAGTTTTTAACTGGTAACATTGATTTGCTCACAAAATAAGTGGAAGATAGTGAGAAGGTGGCATTTCTAGGATTTACCTGAGAAAATTAGTAAATTTCTGGAAATCATTACCACTTTTGAAAATGAAGTCCATGAATAGGCTCTCAGGAGGGCCGTGAACTTGGTGAAATTATGTACAAAATGTTTGTGGTGTATGCTTATTGTGGGAGAGGTTCCATGATATTAAGAATCACTGATATCAGAGGTAATTACAAGATGCAAAGTAAAATCAATATGCAAAACTTTCTAGAAAAAAAAAAGAAATTGAGGGGAACACACAAATTTTTAAAAATTCCAGAACCCTAGAAATAAATGAGTTTATAGAAGACATTCCTTTTCCTAATGGAACTCAGATCTTTCCACTGATGGGCTTGGCTGGCACAGTTTATAGGGCACTCAATCCTATTCCTAGTCTTGGCCTCAATCCTGTCTCAACCACGCTACTCAGACTCATTGCCTGGAAAGTTTGGGTTGGTGCCATCATTAGGGCTGATGGGATTCTCCATCCTTCCCAGAACCTGCTTTGTTAATTTAGCTTTGGACAGGGGGTGAGGTGGGAACATTTCCAGATTATCTCCTGGTCCTAGGAAACTTTATACTTGTCCTGAGTAGCTCTGCTGGCCCCTGAGAGAACTACCCTGGTTCCTGGTCCCATGTATGAAGAAAGCACTTATCTAGCCCTCAAGAGGCCTTTCTTGCACTTCAGGGGGCCTTGCAGGGGTTTCTGTAACTCCTCTTAGAGACCTCTATGGCTTTAGTCTCTGAAAAGCCTACCTTCACCCCGTCCTGTTTCTCTCGGTCTCTTTTGGTTTTCCTGAAGCATATCTAGGGTAGACACCTCTTGGGGTGGTGATTTGGCTCACAGCAACATGCTTGTGATAGTCACTGCTGATTGTCTAGCCAATAGCTATTTCCTCACTTTTTTTTTTTTGCTAACAGATGGAAATATGTTGGGTCCTTGGTGGTGAATTAACCAATCCCAGAACTCCATATTCCTAGACATGATATTGGTAAAACAATGAATTTTCCTCCTAGCTTAAGTCACTTCTGATGTGTTTTCGATTAATTGCAGCTGAAAGCATCTCTGGGCATGCCCCAATTCACAGGCCTAATAGTCAAGTCTGCCCTGTGCTATATGACCCTGTCTTCCCTCCATCACTTATTGTTCCAGGGTTTAAAAATTTGTTCCAAGTTGGTCCAATCAACTTCACTCTCTGGGGAGTTTGATAATGGGATACTCAAAGCAACAAAGCTTGGGTGCCAGTCATTGGAGCTGAGTCTCATGAGTGGCAGTGCTCTTGTGAGGAAGGGTCACAAACTTATACTGTTTAGGTCTACAGAGACGTCCTGGTTTCTTCCCCTTCTGAGGGCAACTCTTCCTTTTGTTGCTTGCAACCAAAGAGCCCTAGATAATGACATCTAACCGATTAGAACTACTTCTACCCTTTTGTGACACACAGCTGTTATTCTAGGCCTGAAATTACAAATTGCTTTCATTTCCGTGTCAATACTGCCTAGAGTGCTCAGTTTAAGACGGATTTTGAGGTTGAGTCAGCACTGAAGTTGGGGTGCAGTGACCAATTAGTAATGTCCACCATAGGCACAGGAATGGGTATAAGGCACTATATACAATCATCCCTCTGTATCCATGAGGAATTGGTTTCAGGACCCCCATGAATAGCAAAATCCGTGGATGCTCAAGTTTCTTATATAAAATGGCATAGTATTTGCATATAACCTATGCACATCCTCCCATATACTTTAAATCATCTCTAGATTACTTATAATACCTAATACAATATAAATACTATGAAAATAGTTGTAAATACAATGTAAATGCTATGGAAATAGTTGCCAGAGCAAGGCAAATTCAAGTTTTGCCTTTTGGAACTTTCTGAAAAATTAAAAATATATATTTTCAATCTATGGTTGGTTGAATCCTCAGATGCAGTATCTGCCAACATGGAGGGCCAGCTGTATTTGCAGTGGTTAAGTGGCACCAAGTATTTGCAGACCTTATCTAGGCTAACACCTGGGGCTGTTCTCTCTAGGGGCCTATGTGGCTTCTTTCTGAAGCCCGTCCATCTGCCCAGTTCACTAACACAACTTTGTGACCTTGGCCACATCACTTTCTTTCTCTGAGCTCCAGTTCTGTAAGTGTAAAATTAAGAGGTTGGATCAGATGATCACGAGGTCCTTTCTAGTCCTATGACTCAGGTCAGGCCCCTTCAAAGGTCAGTAGAAGACTCTCTGTCTCTTCTTATTTCAAAACTCACTCCCCTCCCCCTATTACAGCACTCACTGAGTTTCAGTGTCTCGCCTGAGAAATGCCTCCAGTTCTTAGTCTGTTGGCAGAGGAGAGAGGATTGGCAGGTCTCGAGCCCAATGAATCATCAGGCCTTTCCCAGTTCAGGTTATAATCTCCACCTACTTCCCCAGGGTTTCTCTGATGATTCATTCAGGTGCCCCTCTCCTATCCTTGGGAATGACCTTCCAGAATTTTATCTCTCCAGTTTTGCAGTAGAAAAATACTTCACATGCTGAGTTATGGTAATAGACCATCTTCATAAACAGTAAAAGGGTGATTCTCTCCTGCCCTCCCTCCTCTGCCCCACCTCCATCATCCACACCATGTCCCACCCTAATCAGGCCTTCACCCCACCCCTTGGCTGCCATTGCACCTCCCCTTCCTCTCTCCCTCCAGACACAGTTCTGCATTCCTGAGGATTTATTCTCTTATATGCCAACTGCCTGTACCTCTCTCTTTTCCCTACATTAGGCTCTGGCCTTTGGTGGCAACCCAGCCTTTACCTTCTCCCCACCCTGCCACCCGGCTCCAGCCTCATTGCCCCCCTTGAGGGCCTCTCCCGCTGCAGCTGTTGCAGTCTGAAGAAGCACAACAAAAAAAATTACCACATGTATTAAAGTGAAGCTCTTGTTGGACAACTGCAGATTTCCCTGGGCAGGATTTCAGTTCGATGTTCTCAGGGTTCCTACGCAGCCTGAGTTTCTGCCCAGACCTGCCCCACCCCCACCCCAGATGTCTGGGTCTGTAGGGAACCAGAGCCCTGGCCTGTCCCAGAGGACCAACACTCCAGAATTTCCTTGTCCACAAGTCAGGGGCCAAAGGAACAGAGAGGGCAGGGGAAAGTCAGCCAAATGGGCCAGGGAGCAGGCAGCTTGCCCTGTAGAGGAGTTTAAGTCAGAACTGGGGGCCTGACGGCAGGGAGCCAAGCTTCGCCTCACTGAAGCAGAAACCAATCTTGCAAATAAACACATAAACAGATTACCAGTGAGTCAGTAAGGGCTGCTAAAGGGGTTGGAGAGTTGAGCTGTCCCCAGCCCCACTCCCCGGCACTTCTCCCAAAGCTTAGGCCCCTGCTTTGCCCAGGAGGGCATGGAAGAGGGATTGGGTCTCCAAAAGCATAGGCCCCACCCAGCTTCTCAGTTGCTGAGGGAAGCCCTGAGCTTGGCCAGGCCCGGGCCTCTCTCCACTGTTGCCCCCTTTCTCCCTGCCTTCTCCTCTCGGGATCCCACTCCAACTTTTTTGTCTTCTCAAGCTTGGACTCCTGCTCATCTCGCTTGTGTGCACTTCTGCTATCTCTTGCCAGTCTTTCCCTGCTCCCAGCCACTTTCCCAATCGCCCTCAAGCACATTTCCCACTATGCGCCTCCCTCTCTGGGTCTCCTTTCCAAATATCCACCGTGAGCCTTGAAAATGGCCCCAGGGAACGCTCACTTTACCTCCTCTCCCTACGCTTACTCTTTCAGAAGCCCAGGCAATTTCAGTTTGGGCCTCAGTCTGTCCCAGGATGCTGAGACCCCTGTCCAGCCTCCACAAGCTTACTTAAGGGATGTTGACATGCTATGGTACAGAACTGCGGTGTGCAGGCTCTGAGCCTCAGAGAGACTTTCCCAGCCTGGACCTTTCTGCCACTCCCATCACAACCACTAGGGAATGGCACCAAGTCTTCAGGTGCCCAAGGAGGGCCCAAGGGGATTTTGATAACAGATCAGAAAGCATGCCTCCATTTGGCCAGAGGGAGGGCATACTGCCCTTGGGCTAGGCTGTAAGTTCCATAGCTCTATCTGTGCTGTTCCTTCATCCTCAAGGCCTAGGTGTCTGGCACATAGGAGGCACTTAACAAATAGCTGGGAAAATGCGTGCATACGTATCTAAAAGAATAAAGCTTATAGCAACAAACTTCTAGGGCATGGGATGGTGCTTCCTCATAGGACTAAAACCCCAAGCAGACTAAAACAATACCTATTTATTAGCTCACAGTTCTGTAGGTCAGAAGTTAGGATGGGTTCTACTGGGTTCTCTGCTCAGAGTCTCATAAGATGATCAAGTTTTCAGTTCACTTAGGCTCTTATCTGGAAGCTTGAGTAAGAATCCATTTCCACATTGATTTAGGTTTTTGGCAGAATCCACTTCTTTGCGGCTGTAGGCCCTGTTTCCTTGCTGGCTGTCAGTTGGGGGCCCTCACTGCTCTGACAGAGGTTACTAGCATTTCTTCTCATGTGCCCCCTCTGTCTTCAAACGAGCAACAATGTGTCAACTCTGACTTCTCCTTCTGCCTTCTCTTCGGCCACCAGCTGGAGAAAGTTCTCCGCTTTTAAGGGTTCCTGTGATTAAATTAGGCACATCTAGAAAAAACTCTTTTTTATTATGGTAAAATATACGTAACATAAAATATACCATTTTAACCATTTTAAGTGTACAACTCAGTATCATTGAGTACATTTGTATTGTTGTGCACCCATCACCACTAATCATCTGCAAAACCCCAAACTGAAACTCTATATCAATTAAACAATAATCCATTCCTTCCTCCTCCAGCCCCTGGAAACCACTATTCTACTTTCTTTCTCTATGAATTTGACTATTCTAGGTACCTCATATAAATGAAATTATGCAATACTTTTTCGTGTGTGACTGGCTTATTTCACGTAGCATAATGTCTTCAAGATTTATCCATGTTGTAGCATGTATCAGAATTTCCTTCCTTTTTAAGGCTGAATGATCTTCCACTCAATCTCCCATTTTTTAAGGTCAACTAGGCTATATAACATAACACAAGCATGGGAGTAATATCTTATCACACTTACAGGTTCTGAGAATGAGGACATGAAATCCTGGGGGCCATTCTTAGAAATTCCACCTACCACAGCCTCCAGTTCAGGGATGTTGAGTATTGCTGTCTTCTACCCAGAGCAAACAGATCAGTGTGTGTAGTAGTCAGAACATGCATTGGACCTGGTGAAAGTGGATGGTGTGGGGAATGGGCTGAGAGATCCAGTGAGGAAGGGCACTAATATTTATTGAATGCCCACTCACTATGTGCTAGGTGCTGATAGGTGCTTTTACATGCATTATTTCATTTAACCCTCACAACACCCATGAGAAATATACATTACAGACTCCATTTGACAGATGAGGAAACAGGCTCAGTGTGTTTAAATGATTCTCCCAAAGTCTCACAACCAGTAAGAGGAAACACGTGCCTGACACCAAAGTCCATGCTCTTTCCACTATACATACCACCTTCCAATACTTGAAGTGAGATTGGTCAAACCTATGAGGGCATGATCAGATGGCTCTTGCCCCCACTCCTCTCCCACCTTGCCCACCTGTAGTGGAACAGTATTTGTGCATGCTGGAAGCACAGCAGAAGGTGACTGTTAAGGACTGAATGTTGTGTCTCCCCGAAATTCATATGTTGAAGGCTTAACCACAAATGCAACTGTATTTGGAGGTAGAGCCTGTGTAGAGGTAATAAAGGTTAAATGAGGTCATAAGGGTGGGGCCCTGATCACACAGGCTGGTGTCCTTATAAGAAGAGGAGATGACCCCAGAACTCTTTCTTTCCTTTCTCCCTCCCACCCCTCTCTCTTCCATGTGAGGCCATAGTGAGAAGGGCAGCTGTCTGCAAGCCAGAAAGAGAGCCCTTTCCAGGAACCAAATCTGCTGGCACCTTGATCTTGGACTTCCCAGCTTCCAGAACTGTGAGAAAATAAATATCTGTTGTTTAAGCCACTCAGTCTGTGGTATTCTTTTATGGTAGCCTGAGTAGAGTGAGACAGTGACCGTGATATTCAGTGGCAAGATCGAAATAAAGCTCCCAGCCCACTTGTGCAATCCCACTCTATGTCTTTGACCTTTCTGGTATACACTGAGAGCCAGCCTTGGTGTCTTCCCGGCCCTGGCTCTGGGGCCAAGAAGGAAGGGGGAAGGAGCCAGTTTCTGAGCCTCAGGTTGGCTTGATGCAGCTGCCTGTGAACTAGATAGGGCTGTTCATGCAGCTGGGGCCCTGGGTGCGAGGCCACCTCCCCGGGCAGGGCCAGGAAGGCTGCAAGAGGAATTAGCTCCAGCTGAAAATCTGCAGCAAGAAGCAGGGCAAGTGCATGGTACCATCAATGTGCAATTCATTTGTGACTGCAAACAGCATATTTGGGATGTGACAGCAGACTGCAGGGTCAAGCAGCCAGCAGAGCTGGACTGGTTTGGAGGCAGTTCAAGACTCTAAACTGAAAAACCACATTTTTTGGGAAAGACCATGAGCATCTGTTTCAACCCCAAGATTGGCCCCTCCCCACTGATGTTGCTGATCTCTTTTGTCAGAGTGTATAAGTCTCAACTGTGGCCCCTAGAAGAAAAGCTCCCAGTTGTTCAATGGCATCTCACCCTCGGGGCTCTACCTTAGTTATCTTTTGCTGGGTAACAAATTACCACAAACTTAGTGGCTTAAAACAACAACAAATTTATTATCTCATGGCTTCTATGCATCAGAAATCTGGGCAAAGCTTAGCTGAGTCATCTGCTCAGGGTTTCACTAGGTTGAAATCAAGGTGTCCACAAGGCTGCAATCTCCTCTAAAGCTTGGAGTTCTCTACCAAGCTCACTAGTTGTTGGCAGAATTTAGTTCCTTGTGATTGTAGGACTTAAGTCTCCATTTTCTTGCTGGCTGTTGGCTGGGGATTACTCTCAGCTCCTAGAGGCCACCCTCGGGTCCTTACTACATGGCCCTTTTCATAGGCAGTTCATAACACGGTGTTTTACTTCTACAAGGCCAAAAAAGAGCATCTGCTTGGCCCTCTCTGTCTCTGTCTCTCCCTCTCTCATTTTTAACTGTTTACTTGGAAATAGTTATAAAATTGCAGGAAGTTGTAAATATAGTACAGAGAAGTCCCATGTATCCTTATCCAGTGTTCCTCAGTGGTTACAGCTTAAATAATTATAGTACAATGTCCAATCCAGGCAACTGACATTGGTGTGACGTATGCATATAGTTCTACGCCATTTTATCGCATGTACAAATTTGTGTAAACACCATTGCAGTCAAGATTCAGCACTATTTTATCACTTCAAAAGTCTCCCTCCTACTATTCCTTTATGGTCACGCCCACCCCTTTCCCTCCCACCATCTCTAACTCCTGGTAACTATTAATCTGCTCCCCAACTATAATTTTGTCATTTTGAGAATGTTATACAACAAACAGTATGTGACCTTTTGAGACTGGCTTTTTTTTCACTCAGCATAATACCCTTATGATCCATCTAAGCTTTTGCATGTATCTATTGTTTGTCCCTTTTTATTGCTGAGTAGTATTCCATGGTCTGGATGTACCACAGTTTGTTTAACCACTCACCTGTGAGGGACATCTTGGTTGTTTTCAGTTCTGGCTATTACAAATGAAGCTGTTATGAACAATTATGTGCAGATTTTTGTGTCAACATAGGTTTTCATTTTCTTGGAATAAATATAAGAGTACAATTGCTGGGTTACTTGGTAAGCATATGTATAGTTTTTAAACAAACTACCATACTCTTTTCGAAAGTGACTACATTATCTTACATTTCTATCAATACCAGCAGTATATGAGTGATCCAGTTTCTCACCTCTTCACCAGCATTTGGTGTTGTCACTTTTTAAAAAGTTGTTGTTGTTGTTGTTTATTTTAGCCTTTTGGATAGGTGGCTTTAATTAGCAATTCCCTAATGGCTACTGATGTTGAACGTTTTTTCATGTGCTTATTTACTATCTGCATATTCTCTTCATGGAAATATCTCTTCATACCTTTTGCTTATTTTCTGATTGGATGGTTTTTTACCATTGAGTTTTGAGAGTTCTTTATACATTCTAGATACCTGTCCTTTATCAGATACATGGTTGCAAAGATTTTCTCCCAGTCTGTAGCTTTCTTTTCTTTTTCTTAACAAGATCTTTAACAGAGCAAAAGTTTTTAATTTTGATGACATCAATTTTATTATTTTTTTTCTTTTATGGATCAGGCTTTTCATGTCAAATCTAAAAACACTTCACCAATTCCTAGGTCCCAAAGATTTTCTCCTATGTTTTCTTCTAAACGTTTTATAGTTTTACATTTTATATTTATATCTATGATCCACTTTGAGTAAATTTTTATGTAAGGTACAAAGTTTACATCAAGTTTAATTTTTGGGGGGGCTATGGATATGCCCCCATATATTTGGATATATGGATATCCAAATGCAGCAGCATTGTTTGTTGAAAACATTTCTTGTCTCCTTTAAGGGCTCACCTGATTCAGTCAGCACTCAGAATCATCTTCCTTTTGATTAACTCAAAGTCAACTGATTATGGACCTTAATAACATCTGGAACATCCTTTTTAAAATATAGTCCCACCTACACTCAAGGGGAGGGGATTACATGGATCACTAGCGGGGAGGAGTCATCCTACAAATCTGTCTATCGCATGCTAGGAACATCCATTCACACTGATTTTTTTCTCCCCCTGGGTTTGAGAAAGACCTAGCCTTAGTGTCTTGTCTAGGTGAGGTTTGGCTGGTTTGAAAAGTTCTAGAGGGAGCTGAAGGTAGGTAAGGGTGCATGTGTGATGCCAGGACCCAAGAAAAATATGATTTGGCTGTTCCTTCCCAGAGTTAATGCTGGGTGCTTTCACTCTGCACTAAACAGCTATGACGGTGAGGCGAAGCATGGGATGGGAGAAGGGCACTATTACATGAACCTTTTCTTTGAAAATAGAGCTCGGATTAGCCAACTCAGAGCAGAAGCTTTTCCTAGGTCCAATTAACGTAGGAAATGCCCACTCTCTTGCAATCTATTTTCTTTTTTTTTTTACATCTTTATTGGAGTATAATTGCTTTACAATGGTGTGTTAGTTTCTGCTTTATAACAAAGTGAATCAGTTATACATATACATATGTTCCCATATCTCTTCCCTCTTGCGTCTAACTTTTACCAGAGTCAGTATTCTGTCTCTGCTCTATTCAGCTAATAAGCGTTCTAGTCAGATAATTGTCAGTGTTTGGGGCCCAAAGGTGAAACTTCTTTTAGCTGTGACTTCTTTTAGCCATGGGACTCCTTTTGTCCCTCTGCCCTTCTCTTGGAGACATCTACCACATCTCTTCTGCCTGAAAGAATCAGGTCTGAAGAAGGGAATGCCCAATGGGAGCCTTGTGGTAAAAGACTCAACAGCCTCTCTGAAACTGCAGACCAGCCACTACTGTAGAGGGACTAGGTTGACTCTCTGACCTTTGAATGCAAGGCGATGTGGTGAACTCAGGTCACAATGGTGTTCTTTCAAGCTGGGGCCCACCAGGAAATTGTAAGGAGTAAGTGGCCAAGAAGGTTGAGAAAAATTCAAGAAAAAAGATGCATTGAGAAATGTAAGGGGAAGGCCATTAGAAGAGACCCACCTGAAATGAGTGGGATCCAAAGCCTGTTTGTTTATTAGTCCTTCATGAAGCCAAAAACAAACAAACAAACAAACAAAGCAAAACTTAAAGCAAGAAGAGTGAGAAGGATCACAGAAGTCTCATCTGGTCACATTCTTTTATTCTCTCCCATACTGCTCTGGACTTTCTTCCTTACCAAGCCCATCATTCTCAATGTGAATGGCATCCCTGGAGCTGAGCAGTGTGTCAACTCTGATTCCAATGTGGGCTCTGCAAATGTCACTCTAAGGTAAGCAAACTCCCCTACACGCTCAACCTCTTCTCAGAGTGCACCCTGTACCTCCTGCACTAACTCCTGAAACCAGGCTCTTTGTGGGCACAGTGCTTTCTCTACAACTCAGCTCCTCCTCCCACATCCCACCAGCACATTGCCTCCAAGTAGGGTCAGCATCACCTAAATCCCTGCAGCTGCTTCCTGACCACTGGCCCCCACTATTGCGTAAAGCCTCTTCCTCCTTCAATACTCTTTCCATCTGATATTATCACCCTCTATCCTCCTCCCTCTACCATCGCTGTTATCCAGTCTCCCACATTCTTAGAGTGTTTTGATTCTCTCTGGTTTATATATTCCTTCCTCATTCCAACTCCTGTTGTCACACTGGCTGATTTCAAAATCCATGTAGATGATTCTACCTGTTTATGTAGCCCAGTGGTTCTCAACTTGCATTCACTTGGAAAACTTAAAAAATACTGATGCCTGGGACCAACCCAAACCAATTGAATCTGAATGTCTGTGGATGTGGCTTTAGCACAGTTTTTTTTTTTTTTAGCCCCCAGGTGATTCTAGTGTGCCAGGATTGCAGTGAAGATTAAGATTTCCGTTGCAAGCCAGGATTGAGGACTACTGCTCTGGCCTCACAGATCCTTGATATCCTCAATTCTAATGACTTTCATTTCCACTACAGTTCAGAAAGCAATTTCATGGTCATATCCTGACCTTGGCATCACCTGGAATCTCACTACCTCTGAATTCTGTCATCCCAAGTGTCCCACTACAATCTTGCAGCTCTCACACTTCCCTACTCCCATACCTCTTCCATCTCATTACAACTTCTGACCCTTAAACCCACCATTCTCCTAGTTTATTAGCAGTCCCCCATCCTTGCTTCTTTCCCTACACATACTGGCTTCCATGACTGATCATTCTCACCAGTATAACTTCACTACCCAAGCTCTCTTTTTTTTTTTTTTTTTTAACATCTTTATTGGGGTATAATTGCTTTACAATGGTGTGTTAGTTTCTGCTTTATAACAAAGTGAATCAGTCATACATAAACATATGTTCCCATATGTCTTCCCTGTTGCGTCTCCCTCCCTCCCACCCTCCCCATCCCACCCCTCCAGGCTGTCACAAAGCACCGAGCCAATATCCCTGTGCCATGCGGCTGCTTCCCACTAGCTGTCTACCTTACTGCATTTGTTGCTGTGTATATGCCCATGACTCTCTCTCGCCCTGTCACAGCTCACCCTTCTCCCTCCCCATAACCTCAAGTCCGTTCTCTAAGAGGTCTGCGTCTTTATTCCTGCTTTACCCCTAGGTTCTTCATGACATTTTTTTCTTAAATTCCATATATATGTGTTAGCATACGGTATTTGTCTTTTTCTTTCTGACTTACTTCACTCTGTATGACAGACTCTAGGTCTATCCACCTCATTACAAATAGCTCAATTTCATTTCTTTTTATGGCTGAGTAATATTCCATTGTATATATGTGCCACATCTTCTTTATCCATTCATCTGATGATGGGCACTTAGGTTGTTTCCATCTCCGGGCTATTGTAAATAGAGCTGCAATGAACATTTTGGTACATGACTCTTTTTGAATTTTGGTTTTCTCAGGGTATATGCCCAGTAGTGGGATTGCTGGGTCATATGGTAGTTCTATTTGTAGTTTTTTTTTTTTTTTTTTTTTTTTAACATCTTTATTGGGGTATAATTACTTTACAATGGTGTGTTAGTTTCTGCTATATAACAAAGTGAATCAGTTATACATATACATATGTTCCCATATCTCTTCCCTCTTGCGTCTCCCTCCCTCCCACCCTCCCTATCCCACCCCTCCAGGCTGTCACAGAGCACCGAGCCAATATCCCCGTGCCATGCGGCTGCTTCCCACTAGCTATCTACCTTACTACGTTTGTTAGTGTGTATATGTCCATGACTCTCTCTCGCCCCGTCACAGCTCACCCTTCCCCCTCCCCATAACCTCAAGTCCGTTCTCTAGGAGGTCTGCGTCTTTATTCCTGCCTTACCCCTAGGTTCTTCATGACATTTTTTTTTCTTAAATTCCATATATATGTGTTAGCATACTGTATTTGTCTTTTTCTTTCTGACTTACTTCACTGTGTATGACAGACTCTAGGTCTATCCACCTCATTACAAATAGCTCAATTTCGTTTCTTTTTATGGCTGAGTAATATTCCATTGTATATATGTGCCACATCTTCTTTATCCATTCATCCGATGATGGGCACTTAGGTTGTTTCCATCTCCGGGCTATTGTAAATAGAGCTGCAATGAACATTTTGGTACATGACTCTTTTTGAATTTCGGTTTTCTCAGGGTATATGCCCAGTAGTGGGATTGCTGGGTCATATGGTAGTTCTATTTGTAGTTTTTTAAGGAACCTCCATACTGTTCTCCATAGTGGCTGAACCAATTCACATTCCCACCAGCAGTGCAAGAGGGTTCCCTTTTCTCCACACCCTCTCCAGCATTTATTGTTTCTAGATTTTTTGATGATGGCCATTCTGACTGGTGTGAGATGATATCTCATTGTAGTTTTGATTTGCATTTCTCTAATGATTAATGATGTTGAGCATTCTTTCATGTGTTTGTTGGCAGTCTGTATATCTTCTTTGGAGAAATGTCTATTTAGGTCTTCTGCCCATTTTTGGATTGGGTTGTTTGTTTTCTTGTTATTGAGCTGCATGAGCTGCTTGTAAATTTTGGAGATTAATCCTTTGTCGGTTGCTTCATTTGCAAATATTTTCTCCCATTCTGAGGGTTGTCTTTTGGTTTTGTTTATGGTTTCCTTTGCTGTGCAAAAGCTTTGAAGTTTCATTAGGTCCCATTTGTTTATTTTTGTTTTTATTTCCATTACTCTAGGAGGTGGGTCAGAAAGGATCTTGCTTTGATTTATGTCATAGAGTGTTCTGCCTATGTTTTCCTCTAAGAGTTTGATAGTTTCTGGCCTTACATTTAGGTCTTTAATCCATTTTGAGCTTATTTTTTGTGTATGGTGTTAGGGAGTGATCTAATCTCATACTTTTACATGTACCTGTCCAGTTTTCCCAGCACCACTTATTGAAGAGGCTGTCCTTTCTCCATTGTACATTACTGCCACCTTTATCAAAGATAAGGTGTCCATATGTGCATGGGTTTATCTCTGGGCTTTCTATCCTGTTCCATTGATCTATCTTTCTGTTTTTGTGCCAGTACCATACCGTCTTGATGACTGTAGCTTTGTAGTATAGTCTGAAGTCAGGGAGCCTGATTCCTCCAGTTCCTTCTTTCGTTCTCAAGATTGCTTTGGCTATTCGGGGTCTTTTGTGTTTCCATACAAATTGTGAAATTTTTTGTTCTAGTTCTGTGAAAAATGCCAGTGGTAGTTTGATAGGGATTGCATTGAATCTATAGATTGCTTTGGGTAGTAG
Source organism: Tursiops truncatus (assembly GCF_011762595.2). Taxonomy (NCBI): domain Eukaryota; kingdom Metazoa; phylum Chordata; class Mammalia; order Artiodactyla; family Delphinidae; genus Tursiops; species Tursiops truncatus. The sequence continues at coordinate 77,318,320 of NC_047055.1, read as the reverse complement.
AGTCATTTTCACAATGTTGATTCTTCCAATCCAAGAACATGGTATATCTCTCCATCTATTTATATCATCTTTAATTTCTTTCATCAGTGTCTTATAATTTTCTGCATACAGGTCTTTTGTCTCCTTAGGTAGGTTTATTCCTAGATATTTTATTCTTTTTGTTGCAATGGTAAATGGGAGTGTTTTCTTGATTTCACTTTCAGATTTTCATCATTAGTATATAGGAATGCCAGAGATTTCTGTGCATTAATTTTGTATCCTGCCACTTTACCAAATTCATTGATTAGCTCTAGTAGTTTTCTGGTAGCATCTTTAGGGTTCTCTATGTATAGGATCATGTCATCTGCAAACAGTGACAGCTTTACTTCTTCTTTTCCAATTTGGATTCCTTTTATTTCCTTTTCTTCTCTGATTGCTGTGGCTAAAACTTCCAAAACAATGTTGAATAATAGTGGTGAGAGTGGGCAACCTTGTCTTGTTCCTGATCTTAGTGGAAATGCTTTCAGTTTTTCACCATTGAGGATGATGTTGCTGTGGGCTTGTCATATATGGCCTTTATTATGTTGAGGAAAGTTCCCTCTATGCCTACTTTCTGCAGGGTTTTTATCATAAATGGGTGTTGAATTTTGTCAAAAGCTTTCTCTGCATCTATTGAGATGATCATATGGTTTTTCTCCTTCAATTTGTTAATATGGTTTATCACATTGATAGATTTGCGTATATTGAAGAATCCTTGCATTCCTGGAATAAACCCCACTTGATCATGGTGTATGATCCTTTTAATGTGCTGTTGGATTCTGTTTGCTAGTATTTTGTTGAGGATTTTTGCATCTATGTTCATCAGTGATATTGGCCTGTAGTTTTCTTTCTTTGTGACATCCTTGTCTGGTTTTGGTATCAAGGTGATGGTGGCCTCGTAGAAGGAGTTAGGGAGTGGTCCTCCCTCTGCTATATTTTGGAAGAGTTTGAGAAGGATAGGTGTTAGCTCTTCTCTAAATGTTTGATAGAATTCGCCTGTGAAGCCATCTGGTCCTGGGCTTTTCTTTGTTGGAAGATTTTTAATCACAGTTTCAATTTCAGTGCTTGTGATTGGTCTGTTCATATTTTCTATTTCTTCCTGATTCAGTCTTGGCAGGTTGTGCATTTCTAAGAATGTGTCCATTTCTTCCAGATTGTCCATTTTATTGGCATAGAGTTGCTTGTAGTAATCTCTCATGATCTCTTTTTTCTCTGCAGTGTCAGTTGTTACCTCTCCTTTTTCATTTCTAATTCTATTGATTTGAGTCTTCTCCCTTTTTTTCTTGATGAGTCTGGCTAGTGGTTTATCTATTTTGTTTATCTTCTCTCAAAGAACCAGCTTTTAGTTTTATTGATCTTTGCTATTGTTTCCTTCATTTCTTTTTCATTTATTTCTGATCTGATTTTTATGATTTCTTTCCTTCTGCTAGCTTTGGGGTTTTTTTGTTCTTCTTTCTCTAATTGCTTGAGGTGCAAGGTTAGGTTGTTTATTCGAGATGTTTCCTGCTTCTTAAGGTGGGCTTGTATTGCTATAAACTTCCCCCTTAGAACTGCTTTTGCTGCATCCCACAGGTTTTGGGTCGTTGTGTCTCCATTGTCATTTGTTTCTAGGTATTTTTTGATTTCCTCTTTGATTTCTTCAGTGATCTCTTCATTATTAAGTAGTGTATTGTTTAGCCTCCATGTGTTTGTATTTTTTACAGATCTTTTCCTGTAATTGATATCTAGTCTCATGGCGTTGTTGTCAGAAAAGATACTTGATACAATTTCAATTTTCTTAAATTTACCAAGGCTTGATTTGTGACCTAAGATATGATCTATCCTGGAGAATGTTCCATGAGCACTTGAGAAAAATGTGTATTCTGTTGTTTTTGGATGGAGTGTCCTATAAATATCAATTAAGTCCATCTTGTTTAATGTATCATTAAAGCTTGTGTTTCCTTATTTATTTTCATTTTGGATGATCTGTCCATGGGTGAAAGTGGGGTGTTTAAGTCCCCTACTATGAATGTGTTACTGTCGATTTCCCCTTTTATGGCTGTTAGTATTTGCCTTATGTATTGAGGTGCTCCTATGTTGGGTGCATAAATATTTACAATTGTTATATCTTCTTCTTGGATCGATCCCTTGATCATTATGTAGTGTCCTTCTTTGTCTCTTTTAATAGTCCTTATTTTAAAGTCTATTTTGTCTGATATGAGAATTGCTACTCCAGCTTTCTTTTGGCTTCCATTTGCATGGAATATCTTTTTCCATCCCCTTACTTTCAGTCTGTATGTGTCTCTAGGTCTGAAGTGGGTCTCTTGTAGACAGCATATATAAGGGTCTTGTTTTTGTATCCATTCAGCTAATCTGTGTCTTTTGGTGGGAGCATTTAGTCCATTTACATTTAAGGTAATTATCGATATGTATGTTCCTATTCCCATTTTCTAAATTGTTTTGGGTTCGTTATTATAGGTCTTTTCCTTCTCTTGTGTTTCTTGCCTAGAGAAGATCCTTTAGCATTTGTTGTAAAGCTGGTTTGGTGGTGCTGAACTCTCTCAGCTTTTGCTTGTCTGTAAAGGTTTTAATTTCTCCATCAAATCTGAATGAGATCCTTGCTGGGTAGAGTAGTCTTGGCTGCATGTTTTTCTCCTTCATCACTTTCAGTATGTCCTGCCACTCCCTTCTGGCTTGTAGGGTTTCTGCTGAGAGATCAGCTGTTAACCTTATGGGGATTCCCTTATGTGTTATTTGTTGTTTTTCCCTTGCTGCTTTTAGTATGCTTTCTTTGTATTTAATTTTTGACAGTTTGATTAATATGTGTCTTGGCGTATTTCTCCTTGTATTTATCTTGTATGGGACTCTCTGTGCTTCCTGGACTTGATTAACTATTTCCTTTCCCATATTAGGGAAGTTTTCAACTATAATCTCTTCAAATATTTTCTCAGTCCCTTTCTTTTTCTCTTCTTCTTCTGGAACCCCTATAATTCGAATGTTGGTGCGTTTAATGTTGTCCCAGAGGTCTCTGAGACTGTCCTCAGTTCTTTTCATTCTTTTTTCTTTATTCTGCTCTGCAGTAGTTATTTCCACTATTTTATCTTCCAGGTCACTTATCCGTTCTTCTGCCTCAGTTATTCTGCTATTGATCCCATCTAGAGTACTTTTAATTTCATTTATTGTGTTGTTCATCGTTGCTTGTTTCATCTTTAGTTCTTCTAGGTCCTTGTTAACTGATTCTTGCATTTTGTCCAATCTATTGTCCATTCTATCTCCAAGATTTCGGATCAACCTTACTATCATTATTCTGAATTCTCTTTCAGGTAGACTGCCTATTTCCTCTTCATTTGTTAGGTCTGGTGGGTTTTTATCTTGCTCCTTCATCTGCTGTGTGTTTTTCTGTCTTCTCATTTTGCTTATCTTACTGTGTTTGGGGTCTCGTTTTTGCAGGCTGCAGGTTTGTAGTTCCTCCTGTTTTTGATGTCTGTCTCCAGTGGCTAAGGTTGGTTCAGTGGGTTGTGTAGGCTTCCTGGTGGAGGGGGCTAGTGCCTGTGTTGTGTTGGATGAGGCTGGATCTTGTCTCTCTAGTAGGCAGGTTCACGTCCGGTGGTGTGTTTGGGGGTGTCTGTGGCCTTATTATGATTTTAGGCAGCCTCTCTGCTAATGGGTGGGGTTGTGTTCCTGTTTTGCTAGTTGTTTGGCATAGGTTTTCCAGCACTGTGGCTTGCTGGTCGTTGAGTGAAGCTGGGTGCTGGTGTTAAGATGGAGGTCTCTGGGAGATTTTCGCCGTTTGATATTATGTGGAGCTGGGAGGTCTCTTGTTGATCAGTGTCCTGAAGTTGGCTGTCCTACCTCAGAGGCACAGCCCTGCCTCCTGGCTGGAGCACCAAAAGCTTTTCATCCACAGGCTCAGGATAAAAGGGAGAAAAAGTAGAGGGAATTAGTAGAAGTATGAGGAAAGAAAGAAGGAAAGGAGGGTAGGAAGGAAGGAAGAAAGAAAGAAAGAAGCAAAGAAGGAAAGAAAGGAGGGAGGGAGGGAGGGAGGAAGGAAGGAAGGAGGGAAAGAAGGAAAAAAGACAGAAAGAAAGAAGATACAGTAAAATAAAATAAAGTATAATAAAGTTATTGAATTAAAAACTTCTTATTTAGAAAAAAAAAAAAAAGGGACGGAAAGAACCTTAGGACAAATGTTGGAAGCAAAGCTATACAGACAAAATCTTACACAGAAGCATACACATACACCCTCACTAAAAGAGGTAAATGGGGAAAAATCCTAAATCTTGCTGTCAGAGACCACTTCCTCAATTTGGGATGATTCGTTGTCTAAAGGAGGGAAGGAAGGACGGAAAGAAAGAAAGAAAGAACGAAGGTAAAGTATAATAAGGTTATTAAAATTAATTATTAAGAAAAAAAATTAAAAAAAAAAACATGGACGGATAGAACCCTAGGACAAATGGTGGAAGCAAGACTATACAGACAAGATCTCACACAGAAGCATACACATACACATTCACAAAAAGAGGAAAGGGGAAAAAATCATAGATCTTGCTCCTAAAGTCCACTTCCTTAATTTGGGATGATTGGTTGTCTATTCAGGTATTCCACAGATGCAGGGTACATCAAGTTGATTGTGGAGGTTTAATCCGCTGCTTCTGAGGCTGCTGGGAGAGATTTCCCTTTCTCTTCTTTGTTCTCACAGCTCCCAGGGCTAAGCTTTGGATTTGGCCCTGCCACTGCGTGTAGATCGCTGGAGGGCGTCTGTTTTTTGCTCAGACAGGATGGGGTTAAAAGAGCCGCTGGTTGGGGGCTCTGGCGCACTCAGGCCGGCGGGGACGGAGGGGCACAGAGTGCGGAGCGGGCCTGCGGTGGCAAAGGCCAGCGTGACTTTGCACCAGCCTGAGGCGCGCTGTGCGCTCTCCCGGGGAAGTTGTCTCTGGATCCCGGGAACCCGGCAGTGGCGGGCTGCACAGGCTCCGCGGAGGAGGGGTGTGGAGAGTGACCTGTACTCGCACACAGGCCCCTCGGTGGCGGCAGCAGCAGCCTTAACGTCTCCCGTCCGCCTCTGGGGTCCGCGCTTTTAGCCGCGGCTTGCACCCGTCTCTGGATTCCGCGCTTTCAGCCGCGGCTCGCGCCCGTCTCTGGATTCCGCGCTTTCCCCAAGCTCTCTTTTTTTTAAAAAAATTTATTTATTTTATTATTTATTTATTTATTTAGGCTGTGTTGGATCTTTTGTTGCTGTGCACGGGCTTTCTCTAGTTGCGGTGAGCAGGGGCTACTCTTCGTTGCAGTGCACGGGCTTCTCACTGCGATGGCCTCTCTTGTTGCAGAGCACGGGCTCTAGGCACATGGGCTTCAGTAGCTGTGGCACACGGGCTCTAGAGCACAGGCTCAGTAGTTGTGGCGTATGGGCTTAGCTGCTCCGCAGCATGTGGGATCTTCCCAGACCAGGGCTTGAACCCGTGTCCCCTGCATTGGCAGGCGGATTCCCAACCACTGCGCCACCAGGGAAGCCCTACCCAAGCTCTCTTGCCTATCTATTACACTTACCTTACAAATCCCAAACCCTGATTCAACTGGAAAATCTGCCTCATCTGTTCTTCTGCCAGAACTTCTGGAGAAGAATTGGATGCCAGTCAAATGGGTACCACTACAAATGTGTGAGTTCTAATTTTAGTTGTTTTCTGAACACTGTTGATCCTTTGATTTCTATTCAACTCTCTCTCCCATTTCCCTTGGCCACAATTCTAAACCTTTGTCCCTTTTTTGAATAGAGGCCATAGGTATGAGCTCCCCTTCCAGAACTACAAGCTTTTGTGCATCTCCTGGTGTCCTTTTCTCTTTCCTTTTGCTCTCAGAGGAGTGTTCCTTTTCCTGCACAAGGCTAATTCTTCTTTCCGTGTTCTGGATCCAATCATCATGCCTCCTTCTTTATTGACTCTTCAATCTCTGCTGGCTTCTTCCCTTGAGACTACACACACACACACACACACACACACACACACACACACACACACCCCATCTCTCTCATCTTCTAAAAACTCTCTCTTGAGCTTGTATTTTCCTTCAGCTACTACCTTCATGTGTTTGGTCTCAGCTAAGCTTCTTGAAAGAGCGGTCTAATTCACGGTCTCCATTTCCTCACCTCTCAGTTACTTCTCAAACCACAGCTACCAGGCTTCTGCTACTATGCTAACTGCATGGGCAACAGTCAGGGCAGAAGCCACAGGGACATTTGCAATCTTTCTTTGATTGGAACTCTTCTCTATACCATCTGTGTTAACTACTTCTGCCTTTTGAAAACCTACCTTGGGTCTCATGATTCTCCCCTACCATGGCTCACCTCCTACCTCACTGACTAACTGCTTCTTCTCAGTCTTCATTGCTGCATCATCCATATTCTATTTTAATTGAAGTATAGTTGATTTACAATGTTATGCTAGTTTCAGGTGTACAGCAAAGTGATTCAGTTCTATATATATATGTGTGTGTGTGTGTGTGTGTGTATATATATATATATATATATATTCTTTTTCAGATTCTCTTCTATTATAGGTTATTATAAGACATTGAATATAGTTCCCTGTGTTATAAGTACTTGTTGTTTATCTATTTTATACATAATAGTGTGTATCTGTTAATCCCAAACTCCTAATTTATCCCCCCATCCATAGTCTTTTATCTGTATTTTAAAATTTGGCAGATTTGAAGGTCCTGTCCTTAATCCTCATTGCCTCTCTCTATACCTTCTCCCTAGCTAGCTTCATACCAAGGAGTCCTCAAACTCTCAGTCCAGTCAAGCCCCTTGGCTGAGCTCTAGACTTATATATCCAATTGTCTACTGGATCTCGCTTCTCCCTCCTCCTAGTATTTTATATGTCCCAAACAAGCTCTTTACTTTCCTGAATCCTCTTCCATCAAACTATGAAACCAGAGCCCATTGTTTCTCACCTTTATTGGTGACGGTATTATCCATTAAATCTCTCACAACAGAAACCCTGGTGTAGCTATCTAGACTGTCCTCTCTCCCTCAATGCTCACATCCAATTAAACATCAAGTCCTATCGATTCTACTTCCTAAATAGCTGTCCAATGTGTCTACTGCTCTCCGCTGCTACCGTCTTCATTCAGGTCTTTATATCTCGCCATAACTAGTGATACAGCTTCCTAACTTGTCCCTTTGTCTATAGCCTTGGTCCTCAGTGATTGCTTCACCCAGCAGCCAGAGCGATTAGATATTCAGTAAAGTTTTGTTGAATGAATGGAGGTCCAAATTCTCTCCAAAGTGATATACAAAGCCTATTCCTACTTTCCAGCCTCATTTCCTCTCTTGCAATTTAGGTTCTAGCTAGTGAGTGCAAGAACAGATCTCACCACAGGACTTCTGATTCCGAGTTTGAGTGCTCTTTCAACTACAGCCCAGCTGCTTCCCTTTCAGCCTTGGAAGTCCTAAAAAACCCTCTACTTCAGAGCATTTGGATACAGTCCCAACTGGAGGCAAGAGGACAGACAATATATGTCCCCTTGTCAGTTCCTGTGAGGGAATGCTATGATGTTAGACATTCAAGGGAAGGAAGGAGGTAGATTCTGTCGAGGTGTAAAGCATGGAAGAATTCAGACCATAATTACTACATTCATTAACTCATTCACATTCATTTATTCAACAGACATTTACTTTGTGCCAGGCTCTGAGGGTATGATGTGGGTTCTCCTGCCTTCAGGAGTATTGATGGACATGATGGGAAGTTTTTGACATAGTGGGAAGCACAAGGGGATGAGCCAGTGGAGCATGACCTTGGTGGTGGTGGGGAGTGAGCACCTCCCATGTCGAGGGGAGAATGGCCAAAGGGCTGCTCCAGGATGTGTCCTGGCCCACTGCAGTACCATGACAGTGTGACATCATGAGATGGCGGGCAGAGAGGGAGTCATGAGTGTGGAGCAAAACATTACTGTTTTAGCGCCTCAATCCTTGCTGTGACCACCTCTTAGAGCAACAATGACCCCCATCTCCCTGGATACCTTGGATGTGGCCAAGTCAACCTTCCGAGATAGGCGGCAGCATCAACTTCCCTGGGGAGGTGTTATTGTATGGAATGGAGCATGTCCACCGAGGGACAATTTGCCCAGAATTCTCAGTCTGAGTTTCCTCCTATAAGCTTCTAGCTCTTCACTGGTGACTCACTCAGGTGTCCCCCAAGGAGGGTCTTTTATCCAGAGTTTTAGAACTTCTTGGACAGTGTTTGAAAAACCATTTTATATACCAGACAACTGCTGCCAACATCGTTGGTGGAGAAGGGTTGGCCCATCACACAGTCACTGGCCTGGGAGGACTAGGGCAGGCAGCGGGGATTGAGGCTGCAAAGCTTAGCAGGTGGAGGAATGTCCGCACTGTGACCCTCTGCTTTCTCCTCAGGGGTCTGAGCCAGACCCCTAGGCTGGTCTCCTCTGTGCCCCTCCCCTCGGCCCCCACCCTTTCTGGGCATGGCTGTACCAGACCCAGAAGACACCGCCCCAGGGGCTCATAACCTGAGCGAGACAGTCCAATTACCTTCAATTTATGGAGCTCAATTGGAGTGAGTTCAGAAAAGAGCAACCTGAACAATTAAGGGACCAGAGGGCTCAGCTTCTGGGGCAAGATAAAAGGCAGGAGGTCTGAGGCAGCAGTAGTGGTTTCAGGGGGAGTGGTGACTAAGGGGGAGGGCCCACAGGAATGTCTGCCAGCAAGTGAGCATTGAAGGGGTCCAACACCTGGGAGGAAGGGGGTGGAACGAGTAGGAAAAAGACAAGGGCTGCGAGTCCCCAGGAAGGGTAGGCAAAAAGCTCAGAGCTCAGATCCAGCCTTTGGGAGTCAAGCCATGTTGAGCAAGTAATAAATTTCAGCTTTCCTAGCCCAGGCTCTGGCTTGAGGGACTCTCAGGCTGCCCCAGAAAACAGAGCAAGCAGGAGGGTGATGCCTCTGACAGAAAGAAGCCTAGACCTGGGGCCTGTTGAACACTCAGGCCCCATAAGAAAGTCATATGGTGGAGAAGATGGTGGTTTGCTAGGCTGGTTGAGCTCCAAAGTATCCTGGAGCCAGGATCTGTTCTAGCCATGTTAAGATCCCATAGGGAAGGATGCTCTTAATCCAACTCAATTCTTAAATCAGATTTTGTATTCAATACTTAAGAGGTATAGTGGGCATGGCCTAGTACTGGTTGACAGGGGCCCCTGCTTCTGGACCAGACTCTGCTCCTGCCAGGCTGTGTGACCTTAGGTAAGCCTTTTCCTTACTCTTGGTCTGTTTCCTTTTCTGCCAAACAAGGAGACCCTTCTAAGGCAGCTGAACCCTCCCCCTTTTCATGAAATCTTAACAGAACCGTACTAAATAAAACAGATCAAAGCAGTGCTCTGTGAATAGAAATGTGTTTACTGAGTTCAAATTTATCTCATTTGCCTTAGTAGAAAGTAAATCAAGCAGAATTATGGGGCGATTTTGATCAAATTAGTGATTTGAAATGAAGGGTTATGGCTCTTGGTTGCTGTCTGATAGCTACCAACACATCCAATGTTTGCAGAACATCCGAAGCTCATCTCTAAAGCCCGAGGCCTCCACAGAACTCTGGGCAAAAGCCATCACCTCAGTTATCTCTCCAGATTCTCTCCAGTTATCTCTCCAGATTCAGTTATCTCTCCAGATTCTTTCCAACTCAGACTTTTTCAGAATCTATACTGTGAGTCTCTAGAAGGCAGGTGCTCTGTCTCCTTTACTTTGCTTTCCCTGTACCTCAGGACCTTTACACCAGTCCAGGGCTTCACACAGACTTTTAAAAAACAAAAAGGAAAAAGAAAGAAGTCTGTTGGATCAAATTGGGGACCTTTGGTCAGGTAAAGGAAGGGGGCCTTGGTAAGGAGGGTGCCCTACTCAGATGTAGGCGCTCTGCTCCCTCCCAGATGACTGGGAGAAACGCTTTCGGAGAAGGAGGGTTTAAGTCCTGGTCTTCTGGTGCATTTCTCTTGCCAACCCCTTTTCACTTCAGCCGAAATCCCCAGAAGGCTTCACCTCTAGGTGCCAAGGAGGCAGCCCAAACCTGGACTTCGTAGAGGTCTAGTAAAGCCAAGCAGACCAGAGTAGACCAGGTGGCCTGGGCAGGAAGGAGCAGAGTGAAACTGACTTAATTACACTTGGACGTGGATGACTGTGGTGTGGTAGTGACTTCTCCAAGTAGTTTACTAAGCAATGGTGCACTCCATCTGAAGAGGGAAGATTCTGTTCCAGCAGGCAATGGGGGTCCAGTGATGTCAGAACTGCTGAATTTTTAAGAAGATAGAAATCTGGATTTTATGTGAACTCTCCCTAATCTATATACAATAAAAATAGTAATAGCAACAGCAAGCATGTCTATAGCACTTACTACATGTCAGGCACTGTTCTAGGTGCTTTAGACATCCTAACTCAATATTCGCTGTAACTCTACGAGGTAGAGGACTATTGTGTAGCTCCATTTCACAGATGAGCAAAGTGAGGCACAGAGAGTTTAAGTAACCTTCCCAGAGTCACACAGAACAAGTGGCACAGTCAGGATGCAAACCCGGGCCATGCTCTTAATGACTATACTCTTACTGAACTTTTGTTTAACACTCTTATTAAACCTCTTATCGAGGAAACTGAAGTCAAATTTAAGCACTGCACAGACCAACACTGCCAAGCCAGACAAAATGCTTTCGGAAGCCTCCGGTTGGAGACCTCAGCTTTAGAGGCTACCTGGCAAGAAGCTGGCTCTTGCTCTGTTGATCCTGCAAACCTCAATATTGACTGAGTTGCCCTGCCATCATTCAGACCCAGGCAGGGTGTCAGCACAGCCCAGGATCCAGGTGAAAGCCCTTTCCTCTGTTTCACTAACGCTACCTGTGTTTTCAACTGCTCTTGAGAACAGAGTGATGGTACAGGGCCTGGGCCAGTTGGCTTACCTTTGGGTCCTAAACAGGTCACCAAACTGTGGGTGAGAGGGTGCTGGCACTGCTCTTGGAGTTGGAATCTCGGCTTCTAGTCCTGGCCTTTTGCTCTGCGTTTTATTTATGGTTTTCTTTCTCTGGTTTTTTTGGTGGTGGGGGCGAAGGTGGGGCTTTTAGCCTCTCTGAGCCTCAGTTTCTTCATCTGTAAACTCAAACTGATAGTCCCTATTGCACAGGGTTATGGTGAGGAGCACCAGACACTGTGTGTACATGTGCATAGCAAATGGAAGAGGATATTCTTAGCAGTAGAGCTTGTTTGGGGGACAGGAAGCTGTCATTTCCCCGGGGAAGCTACCCTGAGATGGAGTCAGGGAAGATGAGCTGTCTCCTCTTATCCCACCCTTCTCAGGGTTATGTTTTTGATCCCAAGTTCTTTCTTCTATCAGGCCACTCCTAAGACCATGAATGAGCCATATCTAACTCTGGGCACGGATTTCAAGGGCGCAAGCAGCCTGAAATTAACCATCAGTACTTTATTTGCCAATACATCTGCCTTTGCCAATTTTCCTGTTCACTTGTATGCTTTTCCATGTTAATTTCCATGTTTATGTGCTGGGTTCAACAAGGCTAAATTCAGTATAGGAGTCTAGCTACCTATAGTCTTAGCATCTGTGAATATTGTTACTCAAGAAAAAACTGCTGAAAGTGAGACTCAGCATCACAGAGAAACCTGGTCATGCATGTCATCAACCACTTTGTGAAAGGATGGTGTGCCTTTGATGAGTAAAAGCCTCATGGACCAGCAGGAGGGGCATAAAGGCGTGGGCAACGTGGATGGGAAAGGGGACAGGGAGATGGCAGGAGAGCAAAACAGATCCAGGGGACAGGGGAGACAAAGGGAGGAGGCAAAGGAATAAACATGGATATGCTCCCATGTTCTAGGGGAGGCAGGTGCTGTGTTCTCTGCATACCTCCAGCTGTGACAGTGTGATCATGAGTTAACACTGTTCAAACAGATGCCTATGGAGCCCTGTACAGAGTCCCACAGAGCCTCCCACTGTGTTCACTTCCCCTTCCAGCTCCTCTTCTACTCGGGGCACCCGACCAGCGGTAGGCCTTTTACTCTAAATGTAAGTTGAGGAGAGGCTAAAATAGTGAGGTCAGTGGAGGGTCTTGAATGCCAGCTTCCCATTTTTCCAAACAATGGGAGCCATTACAGGGGCAAGATGTCAGGCCGGTGGTCCAGGAGGCTCCTGGTCCTGTGCAAGGAAGTCTGGGCTGCAAGGGCAGGAGGCTGGAGGCAGGGAGGCCTGTTGGGAGGTAATGAGGAACTGGGCAGGCAACAGCAGTGAGGATGGAGGGATCAGTTTAGGATATAGAATGCGCATAGAGATATCGGATACCTGGGCTAACAGCAGTGGAGTAGAAGCGACCAAAGGAGGAGTCCCAGATGACTGGCTTCTTGTTTGCTCCAGGGGCCGAGAGGAAAAGCAGAGCTGTTAACACAAAAGGGGAATTGGCCCCTTCATGGCTGGGGCCCCTTCTCACCAAAAGGCTATCCCTGAGTCCCTGACATCCCTTTAGCTCGGGCCTGGCTGCACCGGGTGGCCGAGCGGCTCAGGGCGGCGGCCGCGGGAGCTCTCTCTCGTCCCTGGGGTCCAGGGAGGCCTGAGGCCTGAATGGGCTGAAAAGGGAGGGCGCCCCTGGACCCCACCCGCCCCTGCGCTCCGCCCGACCTCACTTTGGCCTGGCGGGTCGGAAAGCCAAGGAGAGCCACAGGGGGAGGAAAGCGGGTCCCACTGGCTGGGGTGGGGGCGGGGACGGGAAGGGCCTGGACGCGGGGCAGCGCGGAGGAGGGAGAACGAGGCGGACTAGGAAGAGCCCACGGGGCAGGCGCCGACGGACCCCCGCGCCAAGGCCCGGTTCGGCTGTTGCGCCTCCGCCTCCCTGGCGCCTCCTGCCCGGGTAGGAGGAGCCACAGCGCCACCCAGCGGCCGGTGGCGGGGAACGGCAGTCAGGGCTCTTGCGTGGTCCCAGAAGAGTGAGGGAGTTGAGTGGACCAGGTACGCGGAGGAAGGCTTAGAGGGTAGCGAGTGCGAAGGTGGGGCACATAGTGGTTGATGGACTCTTAAACCAGACCCTACGTTCGCTTCGCCCACCAATCCATACGGCACGTGGCACTAGATGACTCTTCCTCCGGGTCAGCTGATAATACTCCTCTTAAGCTCAACCATCTTCCATGGCTTCCCATGGGCCTCGCTGTAAAGCTCAAATTTCCCACCTTGACCTTCAGGACCTTCCATGTTTTGACCTCAGGCTGTCTTTCAGGCTTCATCTTTTGCCACCCACTCCACGCATCCGACCACCACTCACGCCTGCCCAAATGAACCACTGATCCGCATCCACATCCATTCACTTAGTGAAACTTTACTAAGGCACTGGGGAAACAGGGAGCAGACAGAAAGCGCTTGTCTACTCAGAGCTTACATTCAAGTGAAGAGAGAGGCAATGAACAAGAAAGACGATGTGTAAACAAGATCGTTTCAAATAGTTACCAGCACTAGATCATATAGAAACAAGTGGTATGATAGAGCATCTGCAGGCAGGAAGGGCACTACCATACCCAGAATAGTCAGGAAAGGACTTTCGGAGAAAGTGGCATGTAAGCTGACATCTGATAATAAGAAGGGGTCAGTCTTGCAAAAATCTAGGGGAAGAACATTTCAGGCTGAGGAAGGGCAGGTACAAAGGTCTTGAGACAGGAGTCAGCTGAGTGTATCAGAGGAAAAGAAATAAGGCCGGGTGGCTGAAGGAAACTAAAGGGAGTGTACTGGGCGATTGGAGGTAGGCAAGTGACAGGTCATGTAGGGCCCTGTGGGCCATGGTAAGGGGTTTGGATTTTGTTCCGATTAAGCTGGGAAACTATTGGAGGGTTTTGGCAGGGGAGAGACATGATCTGATTTGCATTTTTGAAAGATCACTGTGGGTGGACTGTGTGTGTGTGTGTGTGTGTGTGTGTGTGTATGCAAAATTGGAAGCAGGGAGACCAGTTAGAGTGCCATTGCAGTGGTCCAGGAGAGAGCTGATGGTGGCCTGGTCTACGTGGTGACAATGGAGGTGGGAGAAATTGTCAGACTCTAGAGGTATTTTGGAGTAATTTCTGTTCATGTGTCCAAAACATCTAAGAATGTTTTTGGAGGGAAGGAAAAGCAAGGATTATGAATTCCTCCTCTGTGCTAAGAACTGTGCTCAACGCTATCACATATACTACTTCGTTTAAGTTAATTTATTTAATTTTTATAACGACATCTAACCCTATCCTTTTATGTTAGAGATAAGTACATTAACCCCAAAAGGAAACGGGACTTTATGAAAGGCAAAGCCGTCATAGCACCAAATAATTCACTATTTTGAGTCCTACATGTAAGTCCCTTCCCCCCCATTTCACAGCCTAATACAGTTTATCCAAACCCATTATGCTAAGGTCTTTTTCAGCCTCTTGTTAATTGCTAGTATTACACAATGCAAATATATTTCAGAGTGAAACTGAAGGTCTCGAAAAAGATATAGGGTTTCATGAAGTCAATGAAAGTGACGTAGAAGACCATCTCTAACGTCATGTGGAGTCATTCATAAATGGAATTTGGCAGAGAGAGACCAGTTACCACCAGCAGAAGAGAAAATTGACTTGGGTAATGACAGGATCAAGGCTTCAAAGAGAATGATTCAACTCTCAAAGGATCACACGAGGTCCTTGGGATAATTGAAGAAGCTCTCTAATTTTGGAAAAATAAAACAAAACTCTGTTTATGATTGCGTGGCAAAAGTCAATATTGTGTTGTCATGCACGTCAGTCAGGAAAATTGTTATCCCCCAATGCTTGATTCATTCTTTGTTCATTCTAAGAATTAGTGCATATGTGCAATTATTTACACATTTTAAATTTAAACAAAAATGTTTTCACCTTTCCAATTTTATTTTCCAAGATAAAGTCCCAGTCAAACCCTTCCCTCCTTTTCCCCCACTCTATTGTGAAATGTTGGTCCCCACTTCAAATGGACTCATTGTAAGTGGCCTTTTTCTAGCACCACTTATCTGAGAATAACAAGGACTTCACATAGCCCCAGCCATCGCTTCATCCCGTGATTGGCAAGCCTGGCTGCACGTTAGAATCTCCTGTGGAGTCTGTTAAACAATACTGAAGCTGGGATCCCAACCTGTGCTAATTCAATCCAAATCTCTGCTGGTGGGACCAGAGCGGAAACTCTCCAGGTGATTCTGTTGCATGGCCAGGGGTGTGAGTCACTGCCGCCGCCCCTCCTGCACATGCTGAGGCTGGAAGAGACTGAGGCTGCCTGCAGCTGGACTGCCCTGAAGGGAGAGCACCAGGGCCTAGGCCCAGCGCGTGAAGGGGTCGCTCAGAGGAGCAGCTGCAGGGCAAAATCCAGGAGTCAAAGGGCAACGTGTGGCTGGTAGGGTCACTTCCTTGGCACAGCCATTGTGCCCTTTACTCCCTTAGCACTGTGGGTATATAGCCTCCTCCAGTCCCTTGCCTCTCTTTCCTACGCTCAAGGCCAAGAGAGCCTGGCTCCCTCATGGACATGTGGTGAGACAAAAACTTGAACATTATAGTAAGCATATGATGGTTGCTGAACACATGACATCATGTTATCTTGTGGATCTATAACGTGTCTGTATTTTACTGCTATTCCCAGCACCCAGCATAGTGCTTGACTTATAGTAATTGCTCGATAGGTATGTTTTGAGTGAGTGAATAAGCCAAATACAGGCAGGATGTGGTAAGTACCATGATTAAGGTACAAAGTATTACAGAAGTACTGAAGAGGACAAGGGGGTGTTCAGCTTGGGAGAGGGGGAATGTGCAAGTCTTCACAGCAGAGGTGGCATTTGAACTGGACTCTGAAAGGCAGTGATGGACAGAGATGGAGAGAGGACATCCCGGGAAAAAGAAACCATGTGAGCCAAGGGCAGGAGGTGAGAAGGTGCAGAGCTCATTCAGTGAAAGGTGGGATGGGAGTGTGTGACAGCCTCAGACTGGTAGGATGGGATCAGAATCCAAAGAGCCTTGAAAGTCATGCTGGGAAGTTTACACTCGATTCTACAGGCAATGTGGAACCATCTGATGTTTTTGCTCACGGGTGTAATATGTTCCCTTTGGGAAGATTAGATGTGTGCTTTACGGCAGCAGTTCTTTCACAAAAATATTTATGGCGTGCCTCCTAAGTGCCGAAGTGTGCAGTGCTGGGGAAGATGGATCGAAATTGGAGTAATTGAAGAAGAGATTAGTTGTGGGGTATTGTAGTAGTCCAGGCAAAAGCTGCTGAGAGTCTGAAGCGGCTGAGAGGGAGCGGGTGGAAAGGAGGGGAAGGAGTTGACGCATGTTACACAGGGAGAATTGACGGAACTTGGTGACTGTTTTAGGTGGAGGTCAAGGAAAGAGAAGAAAGACCGGGTGACCGATGACAATAATAATGATCAATAGTTGAGCGGCTCCTTCATGCCAGCTGTTGTGCGAAGCGCTTTATGTCCATCATCTAAGTCTCACAATAACCCTCTTGCTAGATGAGGACACTAAGGCTCAAGAAAGTCAGGGAACTCACGCCAAGTCGTGAACTCATACACTCGGGCTCCAGAGACCACGCCCTAAACTCCGTGCTCTGCTGCTTTCTGGGGAGTTGAGGGACTTGGGTTTTCTCCGTGAAGGAATTCAGCAGCTCAGTGAGGACACCAGATTCCCTCCCAACTAACTCATGCTCTCCCCTCTCCTGGGTATGTGAGAAGGTGGCAGTGGTGGAGGGCTCTGTCTGTCACCTCTCCTGTGCTCCCCAAGTGCCTTCCTGCCTGGGATAGGAAGATGGGCCTGGTGAGGCAGAGTGCAAGAGATGAGACTGGGAGACTAGAAGCAAAGGCCGTGACGAAGGTGAAAAACTGCTAATCCCCAGGCCATGTGGGGCCTGCAGACATATTTAGCCCACACAGAGGTATATGGGATTTTTTTAGACTTGAGCCAACATTTTGAAATTAGAGGCTTCACGTAAAATTCTCGAGTCCTGATGTCCCTTGAAGAATGAGAAGACCTGGCAACGCTGGGCCCACATTCCCACAAGTCAACCCTGGGCTTGAGCTGCCCCTGTAGACATCCACACCCTGCACTTGTCACCACTTCCAGCCTTGGCGTCCATACTTCAGCCAGCCCAGCCCACTTGCTTCACTCACACTTATCTGCCTGATCCCTGCAGGGGGTTGAATTTGTATTTCCTTCTCTAGAATGGCCTACTACAGAGTTTCCCCTTTTTTTCTGAGACTTGAGCCAACAAGCGGTGGCACAGAGGTTCAGCATCCTCTGGTCCCGCCTCCTCCCCAAGCCATAGACTTTTTCCTTGGGCAATTTTTGACACCACAGAACAAAACCAAGAAGGGAAGGTTATCATCAAGTCTTACCATTTATTTCTTTATGGGGTTAAACAAGAGCAGAGAGGCTTCTGCCCCACAGTGCAACAAAACAGAAAGCGGTACACATACAGAGACTCTCACCGAAACACAGAGGCAGGGGAAGGGCGACAACTGAACCATGGCCAGGTGAGGGAGGAAGGGACAGGGACTACTAGGAATCCAGCTTGGAGACTCAGTCATAGGAACTAGTGCAAGAAAGTCCTACTCATGAAGCACAGTGTAGAAAATGGCGTAAGAAAGCTGCCCAGCTCTGCTGCCTGTGACGAACGGCAGGGGCAGCTGGAGGGGTGGTGGAAGATCTGGGCAGTGGGGTGGATGGGGACAGTCAAATGACTTCGAGGTGGAGTGAGGTGCCCCTTTCCCCTGCCACTGGGCAAGGCCCTGGGCTGGTCTGAGCCAGGGGTCTCCTGGGCACTTGGTGAGGGGGAAGAGGGGATGGGAGTCTCCAAGGGTCCATTCCCTGGGGTCCTAAGGTCCCCCTTTACTTCCCGGTCCCTTTGTCCCTCCTGAGGATGCAGGAGTTACAAGGCAATACATAGAGTCTCTCACATCTACAGAAGCATCTCTGGAAAGGAGCCAGCACCTCTTCCCCTCCCCAGCTGAAAAGAGCACTCTAGGGATGGGGTATGTGGCTAGGCCTGAAATGCTGAAGGCCAAACATGGAGTGTGTGGGCAGGGCACAGGGCTGGGCAGGGGGAGGGGAACACGCTGTGAGAAATGAGAAAACTGGCAGGGAAGGACTCCCTGGCCTCACAAAGCCTATTTGGGGACCCAGCTGAGGCCCTTGAATGATTCCCTCTCTACTAGTGAGGTTTCCCATTTATCCCCCAGCCAGCTGATTCCAGCTGTTCCCTCCCCCTCCCCCTTTTGGTTTCCCCTAATGCAGCTCCAGGCCCACCCCTCCCCTTAACTCACTGGCATTGCAGCCCAGGACACAGGCCCTTCTGGCACTGAAAGCCGCTTGGCCTGTCCCAGGAACACAGTTGTGGCTTCCTTTCTCGTCTGCTCCTATTGGCTTGTAGATGTCCCAGGCCATGTGGCCTCCCACCCCTAGGAGATCAGCACAAGGCTAATGGCCCCCAAGGGGCTCTCCAGGCCTCTTCTCTCGTGCAGCTCTCTAGCCTGACTAAACACTTCAAGTCTCTCAACCAAGGGACCACAGCACATCGTCTTTATTTAGCAGGTCCTCTTGCCAGTTTCTGGACTTTCTCCAGCTAGGGGCACGGGTGGCTGGATTAGGGGACCTGCTACAGGGTGAGGAGCAGTGTAGTGGTTCCACATTTGGGATAGTAACCCATGGGGTCAGGGATGAGAAGGGATGAACACTCTTTGGTAGGCTGGGGACGGGGACAGGCTGGGGATGGGGGAGGCTCATCTCTGGAAAGCTCTGGGGCAACGCCACCAGGGTTTCCGTCATGGAGGCCTGGGCTAGGACGAGTTGGGGGAGTCTGGGGACCCAGGCCAGGCCTGACCCTCTTGGGCTTAAGTCCCTCCTCCCCATGGAGATCAGAAATGGAAACGTCTTTGGCCCCAAGGCCAAGATCTCCAGGACAAGAGTGGCCCTTGGGAGTATGTGCACCTTCTGTAAGATATGGCCCTTCAGACAGCGGCAGTCTGACCATGTGCCCTCAGCCTTCTGTTTCAAGGCCCAAGAACCCAGTCCCTGTGCGCCTTCTCCAGAGGGCTCCTTACGCAACCCTTTCTGATTTGGGGATGTGTCCTCGAGCCTGCCTCAACACTGATCATCTGCCTCCCCAAAGCCAGGTGGTGACAGCCCATTTAGCCATCTCTCTAAGCCCTCTGCCCACCTCTCTCCTCTCCTCTCCCTCTTCCCTATCTCCGCTCTCTCCCGCCACTCATTCTGCACCCCCTTCCTATACCTCATGGCCTAGGGTGCTGGGGCACAGCTTAACTGGGGCCCTGACCTAGCCGCAACTGCGTACACCTCACGTCCCAGCTGGGCCCTTCCCTGTGGCGGCCCCACATGGGACAAGGTGCGCTGGAGCGGGAGGAGGGCCGCTGCGTCGTCTGCCGTTGCCTGCAGGGGTGTGGGCAGGAGGAATTAAGGATCGTGGCAACAAAAGGAATGCGGAGGGGGGAAAGAGCTTCTCCCCTCTGTGCCCCCCAACATTCCCTGAAGAGCCAAGGCTGGGTGAGAAGCCTCCTTCCTTGGGGTCAGGGCTCTCAGTGGTGGTGGGCATTTCCACCCCCCACTACCCCCTTTTTTTTTGGCTAAGCCCCATAGATGGGGGCCTGGGAGGGGGGCACCTGCTGCTCCTGCCTTTTTCTCCTGGATGAGTTTTGCAGCTCCCTGGGGCCCTCTGGCGGTTCTGTTGGAGCTGCTTTTGGAGTGGGGGTTGGTAGGGGGCGATGTGTGATTGCCCCATTTCCCCCACCCCCCACCTGGTCCTACACCTCCCATGGGAGGGGCCCCCGCCCCCTCCCCCTGGGGGGGGGCGCTGGAGCTGATGTCGGTGTGTGGTGGAGGTCTGATCTCCCTCCTTGCTGTCACTCTTCCCGAGTCAGGCCCTCGTCTAGGGCAGGCAGTGCCTCCAGGCCCGGTCCCCCACCACCCTGGCCGCTGGAGAAGGACACCATGGTATGGAGGAGCATGAGAACGAGGACGTAGAGCCGGATCCTGCTGGGACTGAGGCGGGAGCCCCCAGAGACCGGCAGCAGGGAGGGATTGTGGCTGAGGTGGCCTGGGGGGTCGTGGCGGGGGTGGTAGTGGGGGTACTGTTGGTGGTAGTGGTGGAAGTAAGAGTGGTGGAATTGCTGGTGGTGGGTTTTAGGGGCTTCAGACTCCTTGAACTTCTTCTTCTCCGACTCACAGGAGACCCACTGCACGTCACAGCACTTGGTTTCCGGCCGCTTTGGCGAAGTATCCAGCAACCCTGCCAATGGATAAGCAAGGCGGGGTGGGGTGCTAAGGGGGCTGCTGGCTATGTCTTTCTGAGAGAGGTGATTGTCAAAGCTGGGGCTGCTCTGGTAGTCCTGCCCAAGACTCTTCCCCCTGCCCCTTAGCATCGTCCCTTTCTGGACACATCTTCCAGGGACCCCAGACAGTTTTTCTGGGGTAACTCCCTGGCCAGGTATGTTTTGGATACAGATGGCCACTCTGCTCTCTCCCCCTATTCCACTTTGCCCCATCCCAACCTGGGGCCTCACTACCTACTCCTGCAGCCACTAACCTTCTCCTGACCCAACTTCCCTGTTGCCCTCCCTGCTCCCACAGCCCCGACCTGGTGCCTGCTCTGGGCCCCTGGCCTCCTCCCTCCTCCCAGGGCCCTGCCTTTACCTGTACAGATAAAGCCAGGGAGCCCTCCGTACACCATTTCCTCATTGTCAGGGAGGATAAAGGGGCACCGGGTCTGCACCTCCAGGCAGTATTGCTTGCAGGGCACCCAGCGCTGGCATTCCTGCTGGGTCACGCTGAAGTATTCTGAGCACAGCCAGGCCTTGTAGACAGCCTGTAGGGAGAGGAAAAAGCATCAGCCCAGGCGCCAGCCCCTTTCCGCTTCAGAGGAGAGGGATGAGGAGGGGTGTACCTGTACTCTATCGGGGGAGGGCACGGTGTGCTCACCAACCCACCCTCAGGATCCAGGGGGTGGGGAAGAAGGGTTTGGGTCAAGACCACTACCTCCGACCCTAAAATCTCCCATTTCATAGCCAGAACTCCCAAGTCCCCAATCCGCAGTCATCCAAGACTTTGAATTTGTTCATTGGTAAAATCACAAAATGACTCCTATATCAGAGCTGGAAGAGGCCCATCCAACCATACCATTTTATAGCTGGTCCCGCGAGATGTCCTGACTTGTCTGAGGTCACCTATATTGAGGTAAATTTCACTTCCATTCAATTCAGCAAACATTTCTTTGGCTGATGGTGTTAAGTTTCTAAACTCAAGAAGAGAGATGGAGAGGATAATCTTTGCTTTACCTCATTAGGGTGTTGTGTAGATCAAATAATATGACACATATGAAAATGTTTTGTAAATTCTATAGTGCAATACAAATGTGAGGGGTTATTTTTAATAAAAACAGGAATCTGCCTTACCAAGCACCACATGTGCCTTCAAGCTCTACTTAACCCGTGCTCTGTCCTGTTGGCGTCCGCCCTGGAGTGGAGCAGACACCACATTTCATTTGGAAACTTTGCTTGGCCGTTTCACTTCGTGGGTATACTTCCTGCCCCTCATCTAGCCCATTTCCACCAGGCACTTGGTCCTGGCTGAGAAAGGTTCCCTGCTCTATACTCTTTGGCTATCATCAAGACCAGAGTTCCTCAACGGCGACACTACTGACATTTTGGACTGGATGATTCTTTGTAGTGGGGGCTGTCCTGTGCATTATAGAATATTGAGAAGCATTTCTTGCCTCTACCCAGTAGTTGCCAGTCGCATCCTCCCCCTCCTCATTGTGACAACCAAGAAATGTCTCTGGCCATTGCCAAATATCCCCTGGGTGGGGGGCAAAATCATCTCCCATTGAGAACCAGTGATCTAACTCCTTGCTACTGAAAGTGTGGACCTGGACCAGCAGCATCACCATCACTTGGAGCTTGTGAAAAGTGCATAATCTCAGGCCCTGCCCCAGACTTGACAAGTCACACCTGCATTTTAACAGGATGCCCAGAGCCCTGCCCACATCCATTCTTCGTATTTTCAGGGGCACCTTCCCATAGTTGCTCCTTGTAGCGATGGTTCTCCGACTTCAGTGTGCCTCAGAATCCCCTGGGACACTCGTTAAAAAGGCAGATGCCCCCCTCCAATTCAGCTTCAAGAGGACTGAGGTGGGCTCAGGAATCTGCCTTTGGAACAAGGGTCCAGGTCATTCTACGGCCAGAGGCCTTTCAACCACACTCTGAGCAACGTGGTCAGAGCTTCTTACACAGATTTTAAACATTTACACTCAAATACAAATAACTCCACGGTGAACATGGACTTGGGCAACGTAATCCCACACTGGCCTTTTCCAAAGTGGGGGCAGGGGCGTGGTGATGGGTGCTAGTGGGTTGTGGTGCAAGTTACCCCCCTGAGGAACACAGATGTGATACCTCACTGGCTTCTCAAATTTAACATGCTCTAAATCTTAAAATTCAGTTCTTGTTTTTACTCCAAATCTGCCCACGCCCCTGAGTCTTGACCACTTCGGTTAAGTGCCATGACCATCGACCTGGGTATTCAATCCAGAAACTTAGGTGTCAGCCATCACTCCTCTCTTTGCCAGCATCCCCACACGCAGTTCATCAGCAAGGCATGCCAACTCTCCCTCTACTTTCACGACTCTGTGCAGGCACTGTCATTTGTCACCTGGACAACAGTCTCCTATGTGGCCTCCCCACCTCCACCCTTGCTCTTTCCAATGCACTGTTTACACAGGAGTAAGAGCAATCTCAAAATCACATTCAATCACATTACTCCCTTGCTTCAAACCCTTCAATGCATTTAGAATAAAACCCAAACTTTCGACCACAGACTTCAAACCCCTGCATAACTTGGCCCCTGTCTGTCTCTCCAACCTCATTTTCTCCCTCTCCCATACGGCTCATAATGCTCCACACGCTGAGGTTTTCTTTCTTTTCCTTGAACATGCCCTACTTCTTCCCACCTTGGGGCCTTGGCACACACTGTTCTCTTGGCCTGATATGCTCTTCCCCTGCCCCCCACCACTTTTGGCCTGGCTAGGTCCTTCTCAACTTTGAAGCCTCAGTTCAAAAGTCACCTCCTCAGAGAGGGTCTCCCTGACCACTCTAGTTAGAGAATGCCCCCTCATTATTCTTTTTCTTAAATGTTTCTTCACCACAAGTATGAGTTTGTCTGCATCCTTGTTTTGTTTTTCTCTGTCAACCTCACTAAAACGTAAGACACATAAAAGCAGACGTGGGTCGGTCTTATTGACCATATTGAGTACTCATCACAATATATGTAAAAAAACAAGTCTTGTTGATGGAATGAACCAGATGAGTAAATGAGGACATGTCCCTACTCTCAAAGAAATTTCAGTTTCATGGATAGACAGATCTCACTTGAAACGATGGCACATTTTCTATATTATAAGAGAAGTTAAACCACGGGCCACTGGAGTGAAGCAAATAGAAAAGCCAGAAAAGATTTCAGTGAGGTTATGAGTTGAGCTGGGGGAGTTCCCTGGTGGTCCAGCGGTTAGGAATCCACCTTCCAATGCAGGGGCGGTAGGTTCGATTCCTGGTCAGGGAACTAAGATCCCACATGCTGTGGGGCAACTAAGCCTGAGGGCCACAACTACCAAGCCCACGTGCTCTGGAGCCCACGCGCCACAACTAGAGAGAAGCCTGCATGTTGCAACGAAGAGCCCGCACACCACAACGAAAGATCCTGCGTGCCACAACTAAGACCCGAGACAGCCAAAAATAAATAAATAAATATTTTTAAAAAAAGAGTTGAGTTGGGACTCAAGGTAGAATTTTAGATGGCATGGGCAGAGATGAGACAAAAGGGCATTCTGGACTGAGGCAACAGCTTAAGCAAAGGTACAGATGTGAGCACATCATGGTGTGCTAAAAGAATGGAGAACGGTTTCATATGAATGAAGTGCAAAGGATACCAATCTCCCGTGGATGGACACTTAAGTTATTTCCAGGTTTCCACTATCACAAACAATGCTTTGGTGAGCGAGCAGGTCTGTACACACCTCTCTTGAACACTTGTGTTACATTTTATTTATATAAACTCAAGAGTGAAATTATTGGGATAAAAGGTATGTGCAATGGAGTGAGAAGGGAGTGGAAGGAGGTGGAAAGGAACAAGTAAAGGTAAGAGGCAGGGGAAGAGGGAGCTACAGGGGTAGGAGAGGGGCTCAGGGGTTGGATAGAGTGGCAGTGGAGTCCAGGGGCACAAGGGAGGAGGGGAGGAAGAAAGAGAGGGTAAGAGAGTAGGGAGTTGGAAGGTAAGAAATGGTGGTTATAGCGGGGGTAGGAAAAAACAGCACTGGGGAGGAAGCAGGGGAATAAGAGATGGAGGGTGTAAGGGAGGTAAAGAGGTACAGTGAGGGTGAGAGAAGATGAAGGGTAAGAAAGAGTAGGGGATAACAGGGTGGGGGACAGGAGACGTGGAAGATGGGCTGTGAAGAGGAGGGGTAAGAAAGACGGAGGAAGAAAGAGGAGGGTTCAAGAGCCAGCAGGGGAATAAAGGGGGGTAAAGAAGATGGGAACAGAGGAAGGCCAAGATAAGAAAGAGGGATAAGACAACAGAAGGAGATGGGGGAGACAGAAAGAAAAGTAAGACAGGAAACAAAAGGATATCCCTAACGCTAAGGGCCCCAGTACCCTGGAGACTCCCCCCCCTCCATCTTGTGGGTCCCAGGGCGCCAAGAGGCAGCTCTGTCCACAGCCTCTGCCCCAACCTCTGCAGCCTGGACCCAGAGTCCACCCCCACCCTCACCCTGAATTGTGTGGAACAGCCCAGTCCTCCACTGCTGGGGTTCAGAGGCCCCTGCGCGATTCTCCCTGGGCTCTTTCGGTTTAATATTCCTGCTCCCAGGTGAGGCTGCAGTGGAGGGCCAGCTCTCCTCCCAGGCAACTGCAATTAGCCTAATAGCAGGCGCTGGTGGCCGGGCACTCCCCGCCTCTGCTCTGGGAGAGAGAGAGGGAGTTGAGGGAGGCGGGGCTGGGAGAGGGGTGGCCTGACAGTGGGAGGGAGGCCTTTCTCCTTAGCTAGACGACCCTCCCTCAGGCCCCAGGCCCCAGAGTCACCATGGCGAGCAGGTTGCCTGAGGAGGACACCAGGCCTGTGGGAGGCAAGACAGGAAAAGGCAAGGAACTAGTGAGAGGAATGGAGGAAGTAGAGTGACACGGGGCTGAGAGGTAATCCAATTCCTTAGCCCCACATATGGCCAGCTGAGGTCATTGCTGGCCCATGTGCTTTAAAAAGGGGCTGGGGTCCTTCTCAAATGAAAAGTCTGGCTCTCAGGGCTACCACCTGGACAGCAAGCCTGCCTTAGTCTCCGTAGCCCTTTTCCCTAGGCAGGCCTAAGTCACTTGCCCCATCTCATCAGTGTTAGGACTGAGCCAGAGGGGACCGGGTTGCTTGGGCAGTTGCAGGGGATGTGGGCACTCATCCACAAGGATGGGGAAGAGCCAGGAGAGCTGTGGGGCTTGCTGGAGGCGGGGCATGCAGAGCAAAGGAAGAAATGTCTCAGAACCAGACAACAGTCAATTGGGAGACCCTCGGAGGTCTTTTGCTCTAGTTCCTCAATTCTGGCTGCATATTAGAATCATTCAGAGAGTCTTTTTTTTTTTTCCCCAGGTATCCTGCTATTTTCTTTTTAACTAGTTTTTTAACATCTTTATTGAAGTATAATTGCTTTACAATGGTGTGTTAGTTTCTGCTTTATAACAAAGTGAATCAGTTATACATATACATATGTTCCCATATCTCTTCCCTCTTTTTTTATTTCTTATTTTTGTTTACATCTTTATTGGAGTATAATTGCTTTACAATGGTGTGTTAGTTTCTGCTGTATAACAAAGTGAATCAGTTATACATATACATATGTTCCCATATCTCTGCCCTCTTGCGTCTCCCTCCCTCCCACCCTCCCTATCCCACCCCTCTAGGTGGTCACAAAGCACCGAGTTGATCTCCCTGTGCTATGCGGCTGCTTCCCACTAGCTATCTATTTTACATTTGGTAGTGCATATATGTCCATGCCACTCTCTCAGTTCATCCCAGCTTACCCTTCCCCCTCCCCATATCCTCAAGTCCATTCTCTAGTAGGTCTGTGTCTTTATTCCTGTCTTACCCCTAGGTTCTTCATGACATTTTTTTCTTAAATTCCATATATATGTGTTAGCATATGATATTTGTCTTTCTCTTTCTGACTTACTTCACTCTGTATGACAGACTCTAGGTCCATCCACCTCACTACAAATAGCTCAATTTCGTTTCTTTTTATGGCTGAGTAATATTCCATTGTATATATGTGCCACATCTTCTTTATCCATTCATCCGATGATGGACACTTAGGTTGCTTCCATATCCTGGCTATTGTAAATAGAGCTGCAATGAACATTGTGGTCCATGACTCTTTTTGAATTATGTTTTTCAGAGAGTCTTTTAAAAATGCTTCTGCTTGGCCCACATTGCACTCCAGATCAAGTCAGTCAGAATCCTTGTGGGTGGGGCCCACACATCTAGAGTTTTTCAAAACACCTCAGTTAATTTTAATATGCAGAGAACTTAGCCCTGCTTCATTTTATAGCTGAGGAAACTGAGGCCCAGAAAAGGTGGGGGGGAAGGACTCTTCTACAGTCACATAAAGTAGTGGCAAAGGGAGGAACTTGAAACCCAGTTTCTCGACTCTAACTCCAGGGTTCTTCCTACTGGACCATCCTACCAGTGACTGCATTCCAAACTCAGGGGGCAGGACACATTAGCGTGGGGAGGGGAGGAGAGCTGAGGAGAACCAGGCCTGCTCTTGGCTTTCAGGCTCTTCAAACTCCAGCCCTGGCAGGAAAGCCTTCTTCATCATGCCCTGTCCTCTGAGCTTAACCATCCTGGACCCTCAAGGTAGCAGCAGATGATGGGTGGGGTGAAAAGCCTTGACCTGACAGTGCCCTGCTTTCCCTACAGAATCCCCTTCCCCACCTCCAGCAGGCCACCGCTGGGCTCAATCAAGTTCTGGCTGCTACAGCCAAGTTGCTATGGGAACTGGGAGGGGAAGGAAGCAGGGAGTAACTAGAGGGAACACCAATTAACCCAAAAAGGAAGCTGAGAAGGCTATCCCACCCCTCCTCCCGGCTGGGCTGTTAAACCACTCTTTTTTTCGTTTTTGTATAATGTCTTTTTTTAAAAAAATATTTACTGGGGCTTCCCTGGTGGCACAGTGGTTGAGAGTCCGCCTGCCGATGCAGGGGACACGGGTTCATGCCCCGGTCCGGGAAGATCACACATGCCGCGGAGCGGCTGGGCCCGTGAGCCATGGCTGCTGAGCTTGCGCGTCCGGAGCCTGTGCTCCGCAACGGGAGAGGCCACAGCAGTGAGAGGCCCGCGTACCGCAAAAAAAAAAAAAAAAAAAAAAAATTACTGATTGATTTTGCCTGCATCAGGTCTTAGTTACGGCACGCGGGATCTTTAGTTGCAGTATGTGGGCTTCTTAGTTGCAGCATGCCTGCGGGATCTAGTTCCCCGACCAGGGATCGAACCCGGGCCTCCTGCACTGGGAGCAGGGAGTCTTACCCACTGGACCACTAGGGAAGTCCCTTAAACCACTCTTGAAATGGAAGCAGGTAAGACGAGGGGTATCCCCACCCATCCTGGGCTCTGCAGCTGCTAGTTTAGGGAGGAGTGGGAGGACCTGGAGAGCCTTACCTTCCTGCTCCCTGACTTGCAGCCCTGGCGGGCATTCTCATCCCTATGCTCCTCTGGGAAGAAGCATGTGACTTCTCCTGGCCCCCAGGGTGCTACGGGAATGCATACAAGTGTGTACCTACAAACACAGCCCACAGCCAAGACTCAGGGCCAGAGGGTTTAGGAAGAGGAGGCCATCCTGGGCTCCTCGGTTAGGGGGCGGGAAAACCCTCCAGAGAGGAGAGCTTCAGTTCCTGCCAACCAGGAAGTCGGCAGTTTCCTTCTTGGATTCCAGCTTGCTTCCCTCCCTAGGGCCTATTTCCCCATCCAAATCCTCCCTACAGACCTCTTCATGGCTCTTTGCTTTCCTAATGCACTCCTGGGACACTTGGCCAGGAGCTGCAGCTGCAGAGACCGTGGAGGCAGAGTGGCAATCTGGGCTGGGCTTGGGAATGAAACCCACTGTCCACAGCACATACATAACCACCCTGCCCCTGGAATTCACCTAGGTGGAAACTGAGGCTCAGAAAAGGGATTTGGTTCAGCCAAGTCAGAAACATGCGAGAAATCAACTATAAAGCCAGGATTAGAAGGGAGGTACTCTGGTGACTAATCCCATGTCTCTTTGTGCTGCATCCATCAATACACAGAGCATTGTGTGAAGGACCTCCTTGGGCAGGTCTGAAAAGAGCCGCACGCTCCTATTCCTGATTCTGGGCTTTCAGAAGGTTGGGTCAGAACAGGGTAAGGTCAAGGTCAATCTCTCCAACCCAGGGGAGGGAGATCTTGGACATATCTCTGGGAGTAGTTCCTTGGGATTGGCAGAGTCAGACTGAGATGAGAGGCATTACAGGGCAAATGCAGGTGGATGACATGGCTTTACTTTAAGTGGCTGTAAAAATAAGCAACAGCTTTCCTGCTGCTGAGAATGAGCAGTCATGAGTCAGAGTGGCCTGGCCTGGCCTGGCCTGGAGGAAAGGCGGGGGAGATGGCTTGAAAGGTGGATAAGAACCTAGAGCTACTGCAGTTCCAGAGGGTCCAGTCACCTCCAAGCCCCTTAGGCCACCTGCTCCAAGGCCAGGGGCAGCCTGGTTAGTGGAGAAGTGGTGTCCCTAGTGCAGGAGCAGTTCTCTGAAGGAGCCTAGATGACCCATATCAATCAGGTGAGCAGAGGAGGCAGGTTCATGACCACTCGAGAATAGGAAGGACTGTGAGAATCACAACTCCACCTCCCTATCTGCTGTTGGAATTTCCACTCCAACGTCACTGCCACAAGCTATCCAGCTACTGACTGCACACCTCTTGTCACAGGGCGCACGCTCTCTCCTAGGGCAGCCCGTATCTTCAGACAAGTCTCGCAGTTAAAGAAGTTCTTTCTCCTTCTGAGCTGAGATAATGCCTCTCTGTGGCATTGCTCGTGGCTCCTCCTAGCTCTTCTGGGACCATAAACTTCCTGTCCCCATGCCAGCCCTGCAGTAGGTATTTGTAAACTTCCCTGAATCAGGTCAGGTCTTCCCATTCATTTTTTCCTGCAATGATCAATTTCTGAACATGTTCAAGTGCCTGGCACTGTGCTGGGGAACTACATATGACAGAGATAGGGAAGACAAGATTGCTATCTTTAAGGAGCAAGAGAGACAACCTTGTGCATCAATCATTAGAAGTCACTGTGATAAACAGTATGTACTTGGTGCAATGATAGCATAAAGGGAGGAAGGATCAATGGTGTTTTGAGGGCTGAAGCACAGGAAAATACCTCCATGTGGGAGAGGCTAGAGTTGGGGCTTGGAAAAAATGGGTAGAAGTTCACTGGGTGGAATAGGGCAGGAATAAGTGCACTTAAAGCAAAGGAATAAGTAGGTATAAAGGCCTGGAGGTGTGAAACAGTGCCGGCTTCAGGCACTGTCGGTAGTTTAGCATAGTTAGAGGGTACAAAGGGGGCCATGATGGGAGATGAGGCTACGGAGGAAGGCCATGCCCATATTATGATATGTTCTGCATGCTGAGGAGGAGCCAGGCTTCATCCTATAGGCAATGGACAGCCTTTAGTGGATTTTAAATAACTGCTTTTTAAAAGATTGCTTATCACTTTTAAGTCAGTGATAAGTTAGTCTTATCACTGACTAACTTTTCAGATTTATGTTCTGAAAGTGTGGATGATGGAGCACAGGCATCAAGGCTGGAGGTAGGGAGGCCAGTTAGGAGCCTATTGCAACAATCTGAATGAGAGGTGATGGGGATACCAGGTTTCTGGCTTGGGTGGCAGGATGAATAGTAGTTTCATTCATTAAAGAAGGGAAACCAGGAGGAGGAGTAGATTTGGGGGTGAAGAAGATGAATTCAGTTTTTGGTCATGCTGACTTTGAAATATAGGTCAGTATATACTAGGCTAGGTAGAAATGTCAAGGAGGCAGCTGGACACAATGGTCTGAGCTCAGAAGGAGGGTCTGGGCTAGAAATAAAGGTTTGGGAGTCATCAAGGGTTAAGGAGTTAATCATCAGGAACATAGTAGGACTATACTTTCCCACACCCTTTGACATTAGGTATGGCCATAAGACTTACTTTGGCCAATGAAATGTGAGTTGAAGTGACATGGATCCCTTCTGGGGAGAAGCTTTAAGAGCTGGAGTACGATTTGCCTCCGCTGCTGACTGTGGAAGTGGTGTTGAAATGGACCTTTTGCTAGCCTGGGTCTCTTGGTGACTATCATGAACAGATGCTCCCTGCTGACCTATTTTGGACATGTATTATGAGCAATAAATAACTGTTTGTCGTGTTAAGCCTCTGATATTTGGGAATTGTTTGCTACTACAGCGTAACCTGGCTCACTCTGACTGATAAAGTAATAGTGGAAGCCAAGGATATTGCCTAGGGAAAATTAATGCACAGAGAAAAGGACCAACAATGGATCCCTGGAAAACACTAACATTTAAGGGGCAGGTAGAAGAAGGGAATCTGATGAAGATGGGGGAGTGGTTTAAGAGCTTGGAGAAGAAACAGAAGAGAGTGGCATTCTATAAATTAGGGGAGGAGAGTTTCAAAGAATAAGAGTGGTCAGCAGATGTGGACATGCTGGCAGTCTCATCATGGTGAGATCAGTTTCAGTGGAGCAGTGGGGGCAGAAACCAAATTGAAGCCAATTTAAAAGGGAATGTGAGGGAAGAAAAATTGAGAGAGCTATGTGTAGACTACTCTTCCAAGAAGCCAAACTAGTTTTTCAACTATTTTTTGGGATGTGGTTTCCAGTTCTCTGTTCTACCCTGGTTGTTCCTATTCAGACAAGTTCCTATTTTTCTATGTCCCTTGCAACTGAATGCAATCCCCAGACAGAGTTTATTAACACAGAGTCAAGTAGAAGTATCAGCCCTCCTATCCTAGAAGCTCTGTTTCTGTTACTGCAGCCTAAGACCACATTTGCTCTCTGGGAGACTGTATTGTATTCTTTTGGTAATTCAGTGGAGATGGAGAGGGGAATTTCTGCCTGGAGTGTGGGATCAAAGACACAGCCTAGATCAAAGTCCCTGGAAGGAGCTCAAGCCTTCTGGCAAGTCATCTGAATGAATTAAACATCCTTGAGACGGTAGGCTCCCTGAGGACAGGGACTGTGTCTTATCTGTGTAGTTCCCTTAGGACTCCACATGGAATTAGGTATACAGAAGAGATGCCTGCTAAGTACTTGAAATCCAAGCACTTGTAAACCAAGCCTCCAGCAACTAGCCCAGACTGGAGTAAGGTGGAGATCTCCAAGAAAAGGGTGAAAGTAATGGCTTATGTAATGTGTTGCATGAATCTTACAGCTTTGATGGAGAAATTGGGGATGCATTAGCAAAAAAACAAAAAAGAAAAAAATCATAGAAAACTAAGCAAATAGAAAAAAGAGAGGCAATTATTAACTCCAGGAAAACAAGTTGGCCAAGGAAGAAAATGTAATCACAGTATTCTACATGACTCAGCTGTGAACAATATTTATAATCCTTATAATGTAAATATGGAATACTGTTAACACCAGAAATTGTGATATGACAATATTGGATATATGAGGGGAGTGCACATACGGTGCTGCTGGTAGTAAGAGAGCTAAATCCCACTCTAAAAAAATAAAAAGGCAGTACATATTTAAATCAGAAAAAAAAATAAAGAAATGACAGTATTGGTATATCATTTAGGGATGTGGAGGTAAATATTAGAAGAAACAGCTAAGAGGTTTAGAAGTATTTGACTATGAAGAGTGAAGCTTAGGGTTGGAGCAGAGGGCTTCTGTTTTAATTATAAGCAATGAGCTCTATATTTATCATTTAAAAGATATTACATTACATATCATTTAAAAGACAGATGCTACAAGAATATATATCTATATATGGAATAGATATACATATGTGTATACATGTATATATATGTATATGTGTGTATCTTTGTGTGCACAAAGATATTTCAAACAGAAAAGTCAAGAAATAGCAGTATTGGCACACCATTAAAAATGTGACAATAAATATCAGAAGAAAAAGCTAACAGAGCTTCAAGTGTTTAACTCTGAAGGGTGACTATATATATGTAGCTTATATGTCTTTTAAAATTATGAACATATATTACTTTGATAAAATGAAAATAAAATAAATATATAAACTGATATGCAGCCATGAACCTCAAAAACAACAAAACAAAATCCCTAAGACTTGACCTGACCAAGCTTGCCAGACTCAGCCAAAAAACCCCAGGCCCTATTGCCCAGTCATGGATCGTCTACTTCATCACCACTGTCTGGGGCATGGGCTTAGGTCAGGTCAGCTTAACAGGCCAGCGGAATTAATGAGTGGCCCCATAGCCAAAGAGAACTCATATGAGAGGAGGGGAACTTTGAGGGCCTCTGTGCCCAACAGCTGTGCAGGCCACCCACCATAGAAATGGTGCCAGTGTGACATGACAACCATGGCTTCATTTGAGTTGCACACAAATGTGTTTGGCATAAAATCCCGCTGCCCCCTCCCAGGGGGCACACACTGTTAGTCTGGGCCCAGGCCCAGGTAGAAATCTCCAGCTCCCTGCAGGGATCATTGTGAAACCAGCTCCTTGCCCCTACCTTACTTCTGTCCCCAAACACAGTACCTTGCTAAACAGATGAGAGGCTGGGGAGAGACCTAATAAAAGGACCTGTTAGTTGTGCTTGGTCTCTGGGGGTGAGGTAAATCAAGGCTTTGGAGTCCTTCCATCTCTGGCTCTTCCCTCCCCTACCTGAGCATATCTCTGTGCCCTCATTCACTAGAATCTCTCCAGTTGCCTTCTGGCTCCTAACCTTCCACCTCCACACTAGACACTTCACCTGCTGCTCCCAAATTACCTTTCCCTTCTCCTAAGGGAAAGTGTTGTCAATCTCAATTGAGTATTAAGCAGTCATTTAGATTAAACACATCTAATTAAGGTGACAATAATTATAGCTACCATTTTTTAGGTGCTTAACATACGCCAGGCTCTGTTCTAAGCAGCTGACCTTTATTAACTCATTGAATCCTCACAACCACCCCCTGAGATGGAGAAACATTTACAGGTGAGGACAGGAAGGACCAGAGTTAAAATAGCTTGTCCAGGACTTTCCTGGTGGCACAGTGGTTAAGAATTCGTCTGCCAATGCAGGGGACATGGGTTCGAGCCCTGGTCCGGGAAGATCCCACATGCCGTGTAGCAACTAAGTCTGTGCGCCACAACTACTGAGCCTGCGCGCTACAACTACTGAGCCCACGCACCACAACAACTGAAGCCTGTGCACTTTAGGGCACGCATGCTGCAACTACTGAGGCTGCATGCTGCAACTACTGAAACCCATGTGCCTAGAGCCTGTGCTCCGCAACAAGAGAAGCCCCTGCAATGAGAAGCCCGTGCACCGCAACAAAGAGTAGCCCCAACTCGCCACAACTGGAGAAAGCCCACGTGCAGCAACGAAAACCCAATGCAGCCAAAAATAAATTTAATTAAAAAAAAAAGCTCGTCCAAGGCCACACAGCCAATAATAATATATGGTGGCTACCATTTCCCGAGCACTTTCCATCTCACAGGCACTGTGCTCTTAAGAGATTAGCATGTTATATGTCATTGAAGCCTAATAATGACCCTATTTCTTAGTTTTGAATTCAAAGAAAATGAGGTTCCAAGAGAGATGAAAGGTCTCAACAACTGTTTTATGGAGAAGACAGATTTCAAGCTGGAATGTGAAGTCAAGTTTACCTGGGCTTCAGTTCCCAAGCTTATACACCATATTGCCCCTAGGATGGTCCCTCCATTTCACTATCACCATTGAAGTAATTAGCTTGTTACTTAAACGAATCTTTTTGATGGAATTTCAAGTCAAGTTGGGGAGAGATTTCTAGGACTGGATGGGAGAGTGATTTTCTAAAATCAGTGTATTCAGCTCACTCCCAATATGAGTAAAGTTTTCTTTGTAAGGGAGTGTCAGGGGAAGAATACTTGGGTACTAGGGGCTACAAATGACCACTTCCATTCCCCCATCAAAGCACTCCCTTTCTTCTTTCCTCTAAATGCATGCATGTGTGCATGCATGGGAGCACAAACACACACACACCCTGGGAGTGTTGAAAAGAGGCAACTGTTCCTGCTCTGATCTTTGGCAACCTGTGATGGGAAGGCAGCTCTCTCCTTGTACAAAGGTCTTCTTGCCTTTGGACATGAGTTCTCCTGTTCTAGGTCTTGTCACGTAGGGGCTCCTGGAACTGCCTTGCCCTGGAAGACTCCAATGCTAGAGTCCATTCCTTCAGAAAGGTTTCAGGGCAGCCACAACACTCTACCTAATTGCTCCTTCTCCCCAGCTTGCTCCATAAATGTTCTTCATCAAAAAGCCTTTGCTCCAGTCAGGTGGAGAGTTAGCCAGAGCTGGGTTCAGATTCTGGCTCTGCCACTAACTGGCTGTATGAACTTGGACAAGTCATCTGTAAGGAGGTAGGGACTCAGTCACTAATTTGCTATGTGACTGTAAGCAAAGTACTCTCCCTCTCTGAGTCTCAATTTGGATCCAAGAAGATGGTCCCTAGGGAGGCAGCATGCATGGGGAGAAGACAGGCTCAAACATCTTTAACCTCAAACATTCCTGTGGTCAAATCCCAGGTTTGCTGTCACCAGTTATGAAAACTCAAACAAGTTACTAAATTCCCTGATCTATACTTTCCTTATCTGCAAAATGGAGATAATAAAAGCACATATCCATAACCTTTCTGTAAATGATGTCTGTAAAGCAACTAGCACAAAGCTTTACCTATAGTAAAATTACACTGGTACAGATTGGGTACCCTGGATTTGACCTGGATTCAAATCCTAGCTCCAACTCTTATTAGCTGGATGACCTTGAGCCAGTTACTTAACCTCTCTGAGCCTGTTTTCTCCTAAGTAAAATGGGGATAAATATACATACACTTCACAGGACAGATGTAAGAATTAAGTGAGATAAAGTATATAAAAAGTGCCTGGGATAATTCCTTTCCTTCCCATGCCCTCCTTTCAAGCTGTAAGATGCAAATAATAAATGGAAAAAAACCACAACTGCCATAAATGTAATCAGAAAAAATCATTAATACATACAAATCAATAATAAAAACACAAGACATGGACAGACAATTCATAAAACAGGCAATAACAAATGACCCATAAACAAGAAAAGCAAAATCTGACCTAAGGAATGCAAATTACAAGCCAAGGCTATAACACTTTTCAGCTACAAATTAGTAAAGTTTAAAAAATATGATAATCAATATTAGACAAGGGTGGTAAATTAGTCTCACATTTTTGGTGAGGGTATAAACTAGAAGCAGCCTTCTGGAAAGAAATTTGGTAAGAAAGAAATTTGTATGTCAAAAGCCTTAGAAAGGTTAATACTCTTTGATTCTGTAAGACTAGTTCCAAATGTTCGTCCTGAAGAGTTAATGTGTATGCTTCCATTTGTATGCAAAACAAGGGAAAGAAAAAGTCATTTTGTGTGCAAATGTTGATGTAAGCTCAGAGAGGGATGGAAGGATACACACCAAATCGTTAACATCAGTGACCTCAGGGCAGTGGGACTGTGGGGGGAGGGAACATGAAGATTACTAAGTGGAATACAGAGGTTTCTTTATAAACCTCTGTATTGTTAGATTTGGTACAATGAAGGTGCATTATTTTGTGATTTAAGAAACTCAGCAAAGCAGAGAAATAAGAAAAAAATGATTGAGATACTATTTATTAAAAAAAAGGAATCACAGATCTGACAAAGATTTATGGACAAAGATATCCATCACAGCTTTATTTACAATAGTAAAAGTTTAAAGTAAATATCCAACAATAGGGTACTAGGTAACTAAATTGCACTAAATTCATGGGATGGGATATTGCATGCTCATCAGGAATGATGTTTGTGGGAATTCCCTGGCGGTCCAGTGGTTAGAACTCCATGCTTTCACTACCAAGGGCCCAGGTTCAATCCCTGCTAGGGGAACTAATTCTGCAAGCCATGCGGCACAGACAAATAAAAGAGGTTTGTGAATATCTAATTACATGGAAAGATATTCAGTATAACTTTAGCAATAAGTTAAAAAGAGCAGGGTAAAAAACCTGGATGATTTCAACTATGTAAAAATATATAGTCACATCTATTAGGGCGGCTATTATCAAAAAAAAAAAAGGAAAAGTATAAATGTTGATGAGAATGTGGAGAAATTGGAACCCTGTGCATTCATTGCTCATAAGAATATAAAATGGTGCAGCGCTGTAGAGAACACTATGGAGGTTCCTCAGAAAGTTAAATATAGAATTACCACGTGGTCCAGCAAGTCCATATCCGGGTCTCTAACCAAAAGAATTGAAAGCAGGGATTCAAACAGATACTTGTATACCAATGTTCATAACAACATTATTCACAATGGCCAAAATGTGGAAGGAAATGAAAATATAGGTCCACACAAAAACCTGTCTATGAACGTTCATAGCAGCTTTATTCATAATTGTTCAAAGGTGGAACCAACCCAAGTGTCCATAGAGATGAATGACTTTAAAAAATGTGGTACATCCAGACAATGGAATATTATTCAACCATAAAAAAGAATGAAGTACTGATACATGCCACAACATGGATGAACCTTGAAAACATTATGTTTAATGAAATAAGCCAGACATGAAAGGACAAAAAGTGTATGATTCCACTTATATGAATTACTCAGAATAGTCAAATTCATAGAGATGGGAAATAGAATAGAGGTTACCAGGGGCTGGGGGGAGGGAGGAATGGAGAGTTATTGTTTAATGGGTAAAGAGTTTCTGTTTAGGAGAATAAAAACATTTTAGGGATGAATAGTGGAGATGGTTGTACAACATTGCAAATATACTTAATGCCACTGAATTGTACACCTAAAAATGGTTAGAACGGTAAATTTGATGTTATGTATATTTTACCACAATAAAAAACTATGCTACAAAAAGACATATTAGGAGGAAATACACTATAACATTAAGAGCATCTCTGGGACCTTTTTCCTGTTATATTTCTATTTTCCAAAATTTCTCAGAGACCACCTTTTTGGCAATTGGAAAAAAAGGTATTTTTAAAAGATTCTGAGTCTCTAATAGCTCTGAAAGATTAACCTGGTTGGAAGTTTTAGTTGAGTTCGACACTGAGCAGATATGCTCACCTTTCACACATCAGCCAGGTAGCCATGCTATCTGCTGAAAACCAAATACAAAGACAGGAAACAATGGTAACACTCACCACCACCACTCGTCCTTCTCCAGGCAGAGCTTGGTGAGTTGGCACTTCCTTCTACCTCCAAGAGAAGCCTCGCCATCCCAGGCCAGGGCTCACCAAAAGCCTGGCATGGGAACTGGGTGTCCAAAGGCCAAGCCAGGCCTTCACAGGCTCTGGGGTGATAAGGTCTGATGGTTTCCCCTCCCAGCTCTCCCAGCAGCTGCTGGGCAGGGCTCAGGCCTGCACTAGGTCTGTCTAGGAGACCTACTCCTCTCCTGCCCCGGTTGATCCTTCCGGCAGATTGGGGCTGAGAATCTAACAGATACCCTCCTTCCAGGCAAGAGGAGCCCAGCTCCTCCCATCTCCGTGGTAGAGCCTGTAGAAAAAGGAGGGAGCAAACACCTCCTTTCCTCACGCCCATCCTCTGTCACAATCTCAAGAGGATACTGGTGATTATCATTGGGGCTCAAGGACAAGAGACTGGGGTATTGAACAAGGAGGATGTTGGTGGGTCCCCACTTTGGATCTGAGCTACTCCAGGGGGTCCCTACAAGTTGCCAGTAGGTGCTGCTGGATTTCCCTTGCAGTTCATCAGCTTCTCACTCCAGCCTCTCAAGAGCCAGCTGGGCATTGCCTCTGACAGCTGGGGGAGTTTATTAAGATTTTCTTCATACATGTCTGCACTGGGGAAAGAACAGACAGACCTGGGTTTGTGTGGCAGTCCTCCCACCTTTTAGCTATGTGTCCTGGATGGGTCGGCCACGTTCCTTCACTGAACCTCAGTTGTCACATTTGTAAAAAGGAAATAATGAGAGTACCTGCCTGCTAGGATGACTATCAGGATTAAATGAGTTCATGGACACACATAAAGCCCCTGGCATCTCCCAGGCACTTGGAGGCTGGCAGTTTTCTTTTCCCCTTTCCCTTTGTTCTTTGGCACCAGCCTGCCTTCACCTTCTGGCCCAGAGACTTGTGGCTCAGGTTCCAGCTCCTTTTTCCAGAATCCATTCAAACAGGAGCTTTGGTCCTGGCAGCTCCTGTCACTCCATGGCAACCCCTTCCTTCACCAGGACCAGCTGCAACTCACCTGGTGCCCTTGCTCTCCTCTCTAAGCATGGCTGCCTGGCTCGAGGTATCAAAAATTCAGGCTTTTCTGAACACCCTCATATACCCAGGGAGAAAAGTCTGGTCCAGCATCCCTGCACACACCCCGGTCTGTGCGCCTGTAACCACAGGAACACAACATACCTATTCCCCAGAGGCCTCCCGACTCAGCATTGGAGAATGGTGCTCCTGGAGGCCCATGTTTGTCTAAAGCCCCCTCAGAAGCTGCCCCTGGTTTTCCAGCAAACACCTGCAGCTGGAATCCACATGTGGCTGAGACGTGAGCTGGGGATGGGGGAGTAGGGGTGGGGGCAGGTCTGATGCCCAGTCTGCAAGGGCACAGGGCAGATAAACAGCCTCACAGGGTGGGAACATAAAAGAATTGCCCATAAAAGAACTGCCCCGAGGGAGAAGTTTTTCTAGGGCAAACTCCCACCCTCGAGCCTAAGGTGTCGTCCTACATATGCACCCACACACCGAAGAGTGGGTGTGCCCTTTCCCTGAGACACCGATGCCTGGGGAGGAGACCAACATGCACCCACATGGCTTAGAGGCACCCTCTCATGCTTGTAATGTGTTCGGAGATCCCTGACTCTCCTTTAACCTCAGCCGCACCCACTGTCTTCCCTTTCCTCACCCTTACCTCCACTGTGTTCAGCAGACTCTTCCAGTCAGACCATGAGAGTGGGTGGAAGGCTGCTGGGCTCCCTTCCTCCACTTAACTCCCCTCCGCCCCCACCTTCAGGAGATACCAGTTTATCCTTCATGGAGGTTCCCGTTGCTATGGTGACTATAGTAGTCAGGCACCAGCCTGTGGGAAGGATGGGAAGTCGCCATGAAGAAGATTGTGCCTTGTGTGTGTGTCTATGTGTCTAAGCATGTGTGCATTCACACACACACACACGTCCACACTGAGTGGGGAGGACAGAAGGCAGGAAGGAGAAAAAGAGCAGAGAGGGATAAACGGGACAGGAGAAGAGGGGACCAGAAGATGAAAGGGGGGCAGGAGGAGGGATGGGGATCAGAGAGGCGAAGTGTGAGAGGGGTGCGAGGGATGCGAGGGGTGAGGGGGCATGCAGGAGACAAGGGCAAGAGGTGCAGTGCCGGGACGGGGGTTAGGGATGAGGCCAGAAGATGGTCAGGACGCGGGGTAAAGGTTGGTGGAGTATGAGGTAGAGGTGAGAGATGAGGGGAGTGGAGCTGGATGGGAGATGGGAGAGGGCTGGCAGTTAGAAGGGAGCAGGGAGGGGCGTGGGGGGAAGGGGAGGGGTGGGAGCAGGTGGGGGTAACTGTGGGGAGAAGTGGGCGTTGGAGGAGTGAGGTGTGGGTGCGGTTTGGTAAGGGTCTAGCAGAAGGTTGGGAAGGTTGTGGGGTCATTGGTATGTGGGGGTGTTGGCTGTGGGCCAAAATTGGGAGGAATATGGGGATTGGTAGTGGGGTGGGTCAGGGTAGGGGTGAGGGGATCCGGAGAGCTGTGGGCAGCATGGGGCCACTTTCCCACTCTCACGTTTAAGCCCCTATACCCTGTCTGAGCTACAAACATTGCCTTTTCCGTCCCCGGCCCTTCCCAGAAGCCCGGTGCTCACGTTCATGGCCAGTGAGCTTCGGTGGATCTGGACGCCCCTCCTCAGGGGAGCCTTTGCCATGGTCCTGGGAGGCTGCTTCTTGACTGCCTCCCCCTTCCTCCACCCCCTAATGGGGACAAGGGTACTCTCTCTGCCCTCACGAACCCTGGGTCAGGGAGGCTGACTGTGGGGCACTGCTCCGTGCCTGAAAGCTTGGGTGACAACAGGGACCACTTGCCAACTTGGGGCTCCTGCCCTTTGCCCAGTGCCCCGAGCTTCCTGCTCTCAGCACCAGCGTTAGCCTGGGAATCCTGCTTGGCAGGAAAACTGTGGCAGGTGGGAGGAGAGAGGAAGGCAGTGAGGCAGAAACAGCTGCCAGCCGGAGTGGAGGAAGAGGTCCCCAACGGGTAAGGGCAGAAGGCGAGGTGCTGGCTCTGGCAGCCCCCTCCCCTGGGTGTGGGTGTTAGGCATCCTTCCCTGGCCTTGCCTATCCAATGCTGCTGTTGAGGCGGCAGGCTCTGCTCACTGGCCTGAACTCTGAGCTGACACCGACCTCAGAGGTCAGCTGATCCAACCCGCTCTAGACTCTGGAGCCAGAGTCATCTCCACAGCATTTCCCCCAGGGCTCTGTCTGAATCAGGCTAGACCTTTCCCCTGGGAGCAGGAACTCACCTCCTCTCAAGGCACTCTGTTCCCTCTTTGGAAGGAAAAAACTGTTAACTGAACAACTCTGATATGCCAGGCCTAGGTACTGTGCAGACTTCTCATTAATAATGAGCTCATAGGGCTGTTCTGATGAATTACCTCCATTTTACAGATGAGAAAAGTGAGGCTGAGAGAGCTGAAGTCCCTAGCTCAAGGTCACACAGGTAATACATAAAAAAGCTGGGCTTGAACCCAGGACTTTCTAACCATGAAGTCCCTCTGGGGTTAAGCAGAACATGCCTCTTGTTTTGCATCCTGACAACTCTTCTGAGGTCTGAAGTTGGAGACCACACCTTCCTGAGTCTCCTCTTCTTCAGGTGAAACAGCTCCTTCAACTCTGTCCAGGAGAACTTCAGTTTTAGCCTCCTCCTAAACTGCTCAGTGTGAGACCCAGAACCAAACACACAGTATACCAGGTGGGTGTGGGCCAGTCCCGAAGATAACAGAACTATCGCATCCTTCCTTGGCACTAACCTTTATGGTTGTGGCCCTATGGCTAGTGAGAACTGAGAACTGGCCTTCTATCCCTTCTTGGATCAGAGCTATGAGAGAAGAGGCCAGGGTTTTGTTCCCATCTCCACCACTGCCCCCCCCACACCCCATCAGACTATCCTCAATTTAGAGCAGGGAAGGGGCAGAGGTGGAGGAAGAGGCAATCAGAACCAGGTGGGGTGTGGCAGGGCTGGGAGATGGAGAGGGCTGGGGGAGTGAGGGGGTGGTCCAGTAACCACAGGCAGGGCCAGAAGGGCTAAGCAGAGCAGGAGGCAAGGGCTGAGGGGATGCGTGCACAGGGAGGTAAGGGAGGGGTGGAGCGGGGCCCCAGGGGTTGGGAGAGGCCAGCGTGGGAACGGGCACTGGCCTCCCTAAGTTATCATCGCCCTGCTGTGTGAGAGGAAGTCAGTCACACATTAAGGAAATGTCACAGCTGGTACTAAATTGGGAGGTGTCACAGGCAGCATTGAGGACAGGTATGATGTGTGGGGCCCTGTGTGGCCCGAAACAGGGGCAGATGTTGCAAAGGGAGAGAACAGGGTTTCTGGGGCTGCCCGGGAAAGATCTAACTGAAATACTGGGGACAGGCCCCCGGGGATGGGGGTCACCTGGCCTTGGAGCAAAGGCTCCAGGTTTGGTTTCCAGCAGCAGAGGAAGCCACCTCACCCTAGCCTGGGGCGGTGTGCTCTCCACCCTGGAGAAGCTTGGAGGATGTGTCATTATCTCCAAGGGATCCCATTTTGGGGAGGGGCTGGACAGCAGGGCTTGAAACTGGGGGGCAGGCTTGGGGATCTGCAAAAAAGGCCTGGGATAGAGGTGGGGCACTGGGGTGAAGACAGAGGGGCTGCAGGAAGGAGGAGAGCAGGGCTGTCTTTTCCTGTAGGGCCTATAATACAGCTGGAATCCAGAGGCCTGTGGGTATAGGCCTCAGTGAAGGGAGAGCATATTGGAGAGGGTGGGAAAGACAAGAAGAAAGCTGTGGAGCTGACACTGCCCTTCTCCCCAGCACAGCAGGCAGCAAGAGAGCAGGCGGAGTTCACTTGAGAGGGAGAGAGAGAGTGAGAGTGTGAAAGCGGCAAGGAGACAAAGGAGGGCAGGGAGGGCCCTGGCCATTGCAAACCTGATGAGAGGCCATGGCCAAAGCTTGAGCTTAGCATCGACGCCATGTGGGTTGGAGTCCTGGCACTTCTGCTCCTTAGCCGACTGGCCTTCGGGCAAACTGCTTGAGCCCCCTGCACCTCAGTTTCCCCATCTGTAAAATGGGGCCCATGATGCTGGTATTACCAGCCTCCCCAGGCAGTTGTGATCTCATAATACACGTGAAAGAGGCTACAAACCCTAAGCAGGACATCACTGCCAGGTGTTCTGTTATTCTTACAAAATACTATCAGCTACCTTTTCCCACTTCAATCTCACAGAAGACTCAGGATGTGGGCAGAGCCAGGATTATTATCCTTGTTTTACGAATGAGGAAACAAAAGCTTAGAGAAGTGAAGTGATGTGCCCAAGGTCACACTACGAACAAGTGGTAGAGATGATCAGGCCTCCTGAATCCAAGATATCAGTCGTCTTTCTCCTCCAACAAACTGCTCGGTAAAAATAATCAACATGAGGGATTATCATTCAGTGCCGGATCAGACAGAGCCTGAAGCCAACTATGACCTGGAGAAAACCCCACGGGAAAGTTGTAGCATGGTCTCTTTTTCATCCTGGAGATTGTGGGAAAGAAAAAGTCGGGGCCAC
The DNA here is from genome assembly GCF_011762595.2 of Tursiops truncatus. Lineage (NCBI taxonomy): Eukaryota > Metazoa > Chordata > Mammalia > Artiodactyla > Delphinidae > Tursiops > Tursiops truncatus. The sequence continues at coordinate 77,275,271 of NC_047055.1, read as the reverse complement.
GGGGTTGGAGGGAAGGCCACAAAAGGCAGACATCCTTTATTCCGTCTGCTAGTGGCCCGTGTCCCTCTGCTCGCACTGACATCAAGGGTGTGTGTCTCTATCTCTATATGACAAAATGTGTCCTTTTTCATGTGACAGTACTTCTGCCTGTGTGTCTCTGACATCCTGGGGAGATGTGCATATGTATGACACCTTGTCTGCTTCTGTGGCACCGTTTGTGGGTGTTGACGACCTCTCTCTACCTCTGTGTGACTTTGCCCGGGGTGGTGGTGGTGCTGTTTGGCAGTGTGTGTATGTCTATCTGTCTGTACACCTTTAAGAAGTGGAATATCTCATTTGGTAGTGTGAGTGAGGCAGTGAGTCAGCTGAGGCTGAGGGAGGCGGGAGGGAGACTGCTAGGTTACGAGAACAGGAAAAAGGAGAACGAGAAAGTGAAGTCAGGAGCAAGGAGCTACCCGTTTCCTCCCCAACCCCCTGCCCAAATCCCTAAGGAGCCCACCAAGAGCGTGGAACTGAGCAGAAGTCCGCAGGGGTCACGTCAGATGGAAAGGGGCACTTTCTGTCCCTCCCCAAAGCCTCGGAGGGAGACAAGCTAGGCTATGAGACAACTGTCTCCCTCTCCAGCTCTCAGCCCCCAGCTTGAGGATGGGTGAGACCAGCACCCCACCTGGTCTCCTCTTCACTTGACCCTTTGACCTTGCTGTTCTCTTTCCTCTCAGAGGCAGGCCACCTGGCCAGGCTGCACAAACAGAGCAGTAGCACCACGTCCCAAATGTTTACAGCCCCCATACACCCACTGTCCAGAACGACCCTGCTCAGGGTCAAGAAGTTTCTCAACACTCAGCTCTGCCCTAGGCAGGCCCATTCTGCAGGGGCCCCGCCTCTCCTCTGGATGCCCGTCCCCAACAGCCAGTAAGCCAGCTTTCCCTCCACTGCCACCCCAGGGCACTGGGAAAGCACTGGAACTTCTGTAGTGCACCAGCATCCAGTAGTCCTCCCACAAGCTGCTGTGCCCTGCTCCCAGCTCCTTCTCTTGTCAGGGGAGAAGAGCTGGCAGGTACCCTCCTTGGGAGAAAACAGGCACCCTGGGGCTCCACCTGCTTAGACTCTGACTAGCCACCTCAGGTCATATAAGGTCAACAGTGTGCTGTGCCCCATAACCAGGTGCCCCTCCTCTCACCCACTGGCAGGGGCCAAAGGGTCAGGGTTAGGTTGCCAAATAGTCTTCCCCCACCTCTGGCCTTCCCCCTGCACCAGCCAGTCCCAGGACTTTCCATTCCAGCCAAAGAAAGGAAAGGGGCACCGCTAGGTGAGGACGGGGGCTGGGGGAGCCAGAGCCCTCTTTCCATCCCTTTGCCAACCGGGGGAGCCCCCGGACCCCTCCCTCCTCATGCGGGGGGCGGGGCGCGAGAAAGCCCCAGTCAGATGGTGCCCAAAGCCAGAATCAATAGAAGTTGGCCAGGTGGTTACCTGACTTGAATCCCTGAGGCCCTGCTTCCCCGGAGGGCCCCAAGGTAGCACTACCCGTGCCCCACTGAGAACGGTGGGGGTGATGGGGGGAGGTGAGGTGGGTAGAGGGGGAAACCTCCTTTTTTCTCCCGGTCCCACGGCCACGGCTCCCGCCGCCGAAGCGGCAGCCGTTGTGGCCGCGGACGCCAGTCCCTACCTTACAGCCTTTCGTGCAGGACCGGATTGAGTACTCTTCTGCCTGTAAGTATTTATGCAGCACGAGGTCGAACTCGTCATATTTTTCCTGAGCATGTCGGTCGAGCCGCTGGTACGCCTCGATACAGTTGCTACACACCTCCCAGGCCCCGGAGCCCGGGCTAGCCACCAGGGCCAGCAGGTCCCCCAGCAGGGTGTCCAGGCTGCAGTCCAGGCTGTCGGGGCGGTCCATGCCCAGCAGCAAGTCCCAGACCGTGTAGGTGTCGCAAAAGGAAAGAGTGAAGTTCCGAAAGTGGCCTTTGAGCAAGTTTTTTTTGGCGGTGGGGAACTCGGCCGGGGCACGGGAAGGGGAGTCGGGGGGCCGTAGAGGGGGCGCTGGGGTGGTCGGTTCGAAAAGTCTCTGCAAAGATTGCAATTTGGTGCAAGCTGCGTCCAGCCCCGTGGGTTCTGGGACGCCGCCGCAGTCCGGCCCGGGACCGGCGGCGGGGGCGGCTTTGGTCAGGTTGCTGTATCGCGGGCCGCAGGTGCCTGGGGGCGCGCTCGGCTGGTCGGGCGGCTGCGGCGGCGGCGGCAGCACCGCGCGAGGAGGCACCGGCTGCAGCTCCCGGCCGGCCCCCCAGGGCGGCCGCATGGCGCTGCTCAGCTCCCTGGCCCGGGGCCGGGCCCCCGCGCACAGCCACAGATGGTCAGCGAGCAGCACGGTGAAGAAGAGCAGGGACGCCAGGGACAGTCGCCATCGCTGCGCCCGCTCGGAGTCGGCGCAAGGTTTGTCGCTCGGCCTGGGAGCCCAGCAGCAGCAGCAGCAGATAGTCAGCGCGGCGGCGTCTTTCCCGGGCCACATCCAAGCGCCCCTGAACATATTTCAGGGGGGGGTCCGGGCTGGAGGGAAAAGGCGGGCGCGAGGCCGGACGGCCGTCTCGGGCTGGCGGGCGGGCAAGCCGGCTGCGCGCCGCTCCGCGCTCCTCGGCGCCGTCCAGGCTCTACCTCGGGGGCTGCATGGCGAGGCAGGCCGGCCGGCCCGGGGCCCCGCTCAGGCCGGAGTGGCGGGGCGCTCTCGCGCCGTCCCCGCGCCCCTCCCGCGCTCCCTCGCTCGCCGCCCGGGCGCGGCCGCCCGGCCCGCTAGGCGCTGCCCGGCGTCCCGGCGGGGGGCGGTGCGGGGCACTGGGGCGGTGGCGGCTGCGGCGGCGGCGCCGCACTCCTCATAGTGTCGGGCCGCTCAGCTGCCCCGGGCTCAGCGCCACTTCACTCCGCGCCGGCTGCCGCCCGGCTAGCACTCCGCTCCGGCCGTCTCGGCTCGGCGCAGCTCTGCGCCCCTCAGCGCCGCCGTGCGGGCCCGGCCGCCGCGCTCCGCTCCGCTCCGCTCGCCCCGCGCCGCGCTGCTCAGCTCCCGCCCGCCCGTCCGCCCGCCCGCCGGCCGCCCGCTCTGCGCCGCTCCCAGCCTCGCTCGCGCCCTCCTAGGCCCGCCGGCCGGCCCTCTGTTCGGCCCTTCGGGCTTCGCTCGCGCTCCGGCCGTTGGCCGGGGCCGGTCCCGGGCCAGCTCCGCTCCGGCTCCGCGCCCGCCGCTCCCAGAGTTCCGGCTCGGGCGGGCCACCTGGCTCCCGGCGGCGCCACAGGCGCCGGACGCCGACGCGGGGCTTTACTTAGTGCGCCTCTCGCTTCCGCCTCGCGTTCGCACCGCTGTGGCGGCCGCCGAGCGGCACGGCCCCTTGGCTCCCGCTGGCCATGCCCCCTCAGTCTGTCGCCATCTTCCGCTGTGCAGAGAACACCTTGAGAGCCCGTGTGCGAGTGTGTTTGGGGGGGACTGGGGGCGGAGAAAGAGCCACGAAGAGGAGGAGGGAGCGGGACTGGGGCCCCGACTGCGCCTGCGCCTCAGGACTCCCCCCCCCACCCCCCCCAGCCGGCCGCAGCCTGTGCTGTTTGGGGATGTTTCCAGTCCACCCCCAACTCCATTCACTTCAGCGCCTCCGTTCATCCGCCCGCTCCCCGCGTGTACTGGCCGCACGCTGAGTCCCAGGCCCGGCGCTCCCCCTCCCCCGGTGACCCGGGAGCCCGCCTCCCTCCCCGAAGCAGCCGGTCGCTCCCCCTGAGGGCTAGGGGACTTCTGAGGGTGATTGTTAGAGGCAGAAGGAGGCACCTCCGTAGCGTCTCGCTGCCACCCTGGGTCGCCGCCCCCGTCCCCGTGACTAGGCGACGCTGGAGCCGGCTGCGGATCGGACCAGTCCAGTGTCCCTAACTCCGCTGTCGCCCTCACTGTCCTGCCCCAGGCCAAGGCGGCCCCTGGTGCTGAAGGACAGCTCCCGGCTTAGCTGCTGCAGAGGACAGAGCTTAGAGAGAGTCCTGGAGGGGGCAAGACAGTGGGCTAAGATGGGTAGTAGCGATGGGGTGTCGTTTCTGCCCTTAGTAAGATTTCCACCAGCCTCTCCCCTGTCCTAGCTTCCTGGCTCCCCCTACAGGCTGCTGAGAACAGCTGAGCGAGAGTTAGGGAAGCTGCGCCGCCAGGATGGAACCATGTGCTTGGGGCCCTCACAGAGTCACATGGCACTAGGAACTCAGACGTACAAACGTCCTGCTGCACCACTAACCTTGTTTGGATTCCACCAAATCTCAGACTGATCCGATCGCTTGTTTCCTTTTCTCGTTCCCTCCCACCCCAGTAACTCCCACCTCTAATTTTTGTTAATATTAAGAATACCAACAATAAAGTAGCCTTTGTTGAGCACTTACTAGGTGCTAGATACTGCTCTAGGCACTTTACATTCATTATTTCATTTAATCTTCACAACAGTCTAATTACGTAGGCACTGCTGTTATCTTCATTTACATATGAGGAAGCTGAGGTTTAGGGTGGTTAGGTTGCCTAAAGTCACACAGCTAGTAACCAATGAGGCCAAGAGAGAAACGCAGGTAGTCTGGCTCTAGAGCTTTCCACACTCCAGTCAAGCCCTGGGAAGATGAATGGGTGGAAGATAGTCCTGCCTTCTAGGAAATTGTAGTCTTTATGAGGAATATACAGATGAGGCACATATGTTGGCTACTGGGAGAACTCGTGGACTGGAGACTTGGGTTCAGGTAATAGTTCTACCACTGCACATCCTTTGTGCCCTTGAGAGAGTCCTTTCTCTCTCTGAGTCTCGGTTTTCCCCCGAGTAACACGAGGGGATGCCCAGGGCTGTATGAGATGGGTGGGCATTGTTAGCATTACTCAGAGGTGGGCTGGGGTGGGTGCACGAAAGCTCTCTGGAAGAAGGAGAATTTGAGCTGGTTCCTAAAGAAGTAGCAGAATTTGAGTGGGTGGGTGGGTGGGAAGGGCATTTCAGGTAATAGGAATGCAGGTGAAAAGTTTCAGGGATGAGGAGGAGCTTTGTATGGTTGCAAAGTCACGAGTGTGACAGTTTGGCTGTATTGGTGGTGAGAATTTGTGGGGAAGAGTAGAGGGATTTGAGACAAGGGACAAAACTGTCAGGCATTTGGGAGGCTTATTCATTATATTCCAAGCACTACGCTGGGGACTAGGTAGGAGCCTGAGGTGGATCAGACATGGCGCTGCCCTTCAGATGCTCACAATTGAATTAGGGAGGCAGATATTTTAGAGAAGGAATTGTAACCCAGTATAGTAAGGATGATATGCAAGGGAGGAGAGGTCTCCCTCCATAGAGAGAGGGACTGATCAACTCTGCCAGCGTCCCTCAGAGATGATTTTGCACATAGCCAACTGAGTTGGGGGCATTCATTCATTCATTTATTTAGCAAACATCTACTGAGGACCTGTTATGTTCCAGACACTGTACTAGGCATCAGAGATATAGACATGAGTGAAATACATGTCTTGGGCTGCGGGAGTTTAGTCGAAGTCTTAAGGAATGAGTAAGAATTGGTTAGACAGATGGGAGAGAAGGTGGTGTGTGAAGGATGTCCCAGGCAGAGGGAATGTCATGTGTAAAGTCCCAGGAGCAAAGCCAAGAATGGCATGCTCAGAAACCTGCGAAGTAGTTCATTGTGACTACGTGTGAAATGGGAGCACTGCCAAAAATGAGGCTGACGATTTGGCAGGAGCCAAGTCATGAAGGGCCCCGGGTGCCATGCTAAGTAGTTTGGACTTTATCCCAAGGGTACTAAGAGCCATGGGAGAGGTTGAAAGGTTTTCAGCAGGAGGTGACACAATCAGATTTGTATTTTTAGAAGATTGATTTGGCTTCAGGGATAGAGATTGTGTTGGGTGGGGCAGAGGGTGGGTCCGGGGGACTCCAGGCAGGGAAACTGGTTAGGAGACTGGTTAGTAGTCCAGGTAAGAGTTGTTGAGGGCTGAACAAGGCCAGCAGCAGCAGGGGAGGAGAGAAGAAATGCACATGGGAGGGAAATAACAGGGGTAGAACTGAAAGAACCTAGGACGGGCCTAGATGTAAGGAATCAAGTAGAGACAGGGCCTGAAGAAGGAGGATGAAACTAAAGGGTTCAAATTAGTGACATGGGCACGACTGCCCCTGTGCACCTAGGAACCGTCTTTCCAGAGCCATTCTTTGTTTAGTCCTTGGAGGGTTCAGTGTTCTGTTTAACAAAGAATGCTAATCACCTACAGATACTTAGGTCACAGCTTATTGGCAGGACCACAATGATTGACACCCTTGATTGCCAATGAAAGAGCAGCCTGCCAGGCCTAGGCTATCAGCTCTGAGCACCTCTGGAGCTTTCTGTGAGAAGTCACTCAGGCAAGACTCCCTCCCTTCTCCCCAGCACAGACAGGGTGAAAAAGTGTCTCACAAAGGTCCATTTATCACAGGAGCACAATATAACAATAACTTACCCACACAGTACCCACTGTGCACAAAGGAGAAGTGGTAGCACACCAGGGATCAGAGGAAGTTCTCCTTCTCCCGCTCTAGATGACACAAGAAATTGGGATGGGGGAAGGGAAGGCACTGGCCTCTAATTGGGCCCCTGGAACAGAATAGCCAGGTGGGGAGGGGGCTGCTTCTCCCCAGAGCTGGTGGGCCCTGACCAGCCTTCTTCCCAGCCCTTTCTCTCTACCTGCTCCCAGGTCAGCAGGGGCTAAAGCCAGAGGGTAAAGGTGGGTCACTTCTGAGGGGACCCAGACTGCCCAAGAAGAGTGAGAGAGTGCTCTCAAACCAGGCAGCGGGGAAGGCAAGTTGGAGTAGAGGGAGGGAAAGGGTTTTTCCACAGTGAAATTCCGACAATTAGGCAGAAGTAAAAGTGGGATCCATTTAAAGAGACCAATGTGGTGACACAGGGAGCCTTCTGTTAAGCTCAGATCTTAAAAGGTCATGGGCAAAAGATGGAAATGAGAGCCCGTAATTAAGGGTGAATTTACATACCCGTAGGAAGAGTGTCAGGATGGCTAAAGCACAGCTTGAGCTGAAGCTTGTCAGGTTTTGCCTGATCCCACCCTCTGTCCCTTTCCTCCCTCCATAGTTGGAGTAATTTTCCTCCCACCTGCAGGCTATACCTGTCCTAAGGCGGGAAGGGTTGAAGTCATCCCACCCTGCACGCTAGAACTCAGGATCAAGTAGTCCCTTTGCCACAGGTCTGAGTCTGATCTCAGGTTTCCACTGAGGCCGTCTCCTTGTTCAGTTCTGATCCCTGGCCTTGTCTCATGTTCTGTGTCTGAGTCCCCCAGTCAGAGACCCGGCCTGACCACCAGTCGCCTGTCAAGGCCTAGGCCCAGTCATGCTCTTTTAGTACACCATCTAGGGAGAGAGTCCTGAGCCCAAGCCCCGACCCAGTGGCTGAGGCCTGATGTCTTACTGATGGACTCCTCTGATCCTGCTGCCCACTTGTATTTATAAATGTTTAGATGCCTCTAGTCATGTTTGCCCTCCATTTGGATCCCTGGTTTTCCTATATTATAACCCTATGTCAGTTAGGTGTGCTTTGGGCTGCAAATAATAGACAACCACATAATAGACAACTACAACCACAGCTTAAATAGATAGATGTGTCTTTGTCTTATGCAACAAAAGTTCCCTGAGTACGTGGTCCAGGAATGGAAGAGCAGTTCAACAATGCCATCAAGACCCTGGCTTATCATCTCCACCATCCTTAGGCTCAGCTTTCATCTATTTGCTTTTTGCCTCATGTTCACAAGATGGCTGCTGCAGCTCTGGGCCTCCTGTCTGTATTATAGACAGAAAGAAGGGGAAACAGCCACAGGGCAAGATGGCTAAGGACAATGGACCTTCTAGAGAGGCTTTGCTTTTTTAGTCAGAATGGAACACTTTCCCCAGTGATATCTACCTGCATCTCTTTGACTAGAACTGTGTCATATGGACACTCCTAGCTACAGAGGAAGCTGGGAAATCCAATACTTTTAGCTGGCACATTGCTGCTCCGAGCGAAGTTGGGATTCTGTAAGTGAGCAAGAAAGAGAAATCCTTACTAAGCAGGCAACTGGAAGCATCTGCCGTGAACCCCAACCACCAGCTGGTTGCCTGGACTACATTTCCTGCAGATACTGGGCTTTGACTGCTGGACTTGACTTCCTCACAGCAACTACAGCTGGTTTGTTCCACTAGCACAGGATAGAAGAGAACTGCCTGGTTTAACAACAGCACATGTGAAAAAGACCTTGATTTGATTGTAAAGTCAATGTGAGCCAACAGAGTGATGATGCTGCCAAAAGAGGTAATTCGATTTTAGGCTGCATTAATAGAAGTATAGAACCAGAACAAGAGAAAAGATGGTTCTGCCCTTCTCTACACTTGTCACATCCCACCTGGAGCACTGTGCTCCATCCTGGACATCCCATTTAAACAAGGATACAATGACAAAGTGCAAGGTGTTCGAAGGTGAGTCACTAGGCTGGTGCATCAGCAGCCACATCATGTGAGGAACACTTGAAAGACCTGGGCTTATTTGGTCTAGAGGTAAACAGGCCTAGAGAAGGAAGGGTCAGAAGTAATTATTCAAGTTAGGGTTCAGAGCCAGGGATATTACAGCAAGCAGGGTAGTATCAAGTGATTAAGTGGGAGAGAGAATCAATAACAATAAAAACAAACATTTATATAGTGCTTGGTATGTACCAGGTACTGTTCTAAGCATTTAAATGTATTAAGTCACTTAATCCTCTAAGACAACGAGATAGGAACTGCTTTGTCTCCATTTTTCCAGATGAAGACAGACAGGTTAAGTCACTTGCCTAAGGTCACACAGCAAGTGGCTGAATTTGAACACAGGTGTTCATGCTCACCTTACCTCCTCTTGGAAGAGGGCTGGCGATTCTGGGTAATTGCCTAGATTTGACCACCAGAGAGCATTTGCAGCTTGCTTGATTGTTCAGCTGTGGTGAGTAAGTTGGCACAGATGGGGCAGAGAGATATAGGGCCCCATTTTAAGACCTCTAACTCAGGGGATTCCTCTTAGATACTTTGATACCTTCTCAGTCCAAACCAAGAGAAGTAAATGTCCACATCTTAGCCCACCTTGGGCTTTCCCTCTCTTCCAATTTCTAGTGTGAGGAATCCAACCTCAATCCTAGGTTATTGACAGAGTGACCTCACCCTAGACTCTTCCACTCTAGGCTGAAAAGGTAGAGATGGTCAGCCACCTCTGGGGTCACCACTACCCTAGGGCCTGCAGCTCTTGTGGCTGCTACCAACCCAGGCCAAGAGAGCTGGTTTTCTGGCCACCAGGCCCAGAGTCTGATAACTCCTCAAAGATACTAGGACTAAGTCCACCCTGACCCACATTTCCCAAAGTCATCAGTTCACTCCCACAGTGTAAGCCTCACTTCCACCCTCCCACTGATTTTCACATTACTATCAGAGTAGTGATAGTACTACTATCCAATCCATCCCTCCAGTTTTTCTCCATCTTCCCGAGTCTTCCACCAGAGCCCTCTTGACCAGCTGCTCCCTAATCAGCATTCTCAACTTCTTTTACCTAACAGAAACCTAGTTCTACCCAGAGGGCTCTGTTTCCCCTGCTGCCTTCTATGTGAAGGCTGCTTGTTGTCTTGTCCAGTATTTTAGGGTCAGGAGGTAGGGTAGGTGTCTTCCTTGCTCCCCACTACTACTTCTAGACCATTTGTTTTCCTCCCTCTTGCAAAAACTACAGCTCTTTTGAGACTCACATCATGTTGATATATCACTCAATCCTGTTCATTGCTGTCACGTACAGACCTCCTGGTCATAGCCTCCATAGTGAGTTGAAGTCCTAACCCCCATTACCTGTGAAGGTGACCTTATTTGGAAATAGGACCTTTGTAAATGTAATAAAGTTACGAGAAGGTCATACTGGATTAGGGTGGGTCCCTGACTGGTGTCCTTATAAGACAAGGGAAATTTGGACACAGAGGCAGGCAAAGAGGGAAGACGGATGGCCGTGTGGTGACAGAGGCAGATAGTGGAGTGATGGGTCTACAGCGCAAGTCAAAGGATGCCAAGGATTGTTGACAATCACCAGAAACTAGAAGAGGTGCATGGGATAGATCCCCCTTAGGGCCCCTAGAAGGAATCAACTCTTCTAACACCTTGATTTAGCACTTCTGGCCTCCAGAACTATTAGAGAATAAATTTCTGTTGTTTTAAGCAAACCATTTTGTGGTAGATGCTCTTTGTTGAACTGCTCTTCCATCCCTGGACCACGTACTCAGGGAACTTTTGTTGCATAAGACAAAGAAACATCTATCTATTTAAGCTGTGGTTGTAGAGTTGTCTATTATTTGCAGCCCAAAGCACACCTAACTGACATAGGGTTATAATATAGGAAAACTGGGGATCCAAATGGAGGGCAAACATGACTAGAGGCATCTAAACATTTATACACATTTTGTTAGAGCAGCCCTAGGAAATGAATACATGCTCTTTCTCAATGAAGACTTTGGTTTCTGTCTCACTGGCTTTCATTCTCCCCACTGCAAGTCCTGCCATCATCCTAAGAGACTTCAGTGTCCATGTCAACGATTCAGCCATTACTTGGACCTCCTGCTTCCTAAACATCCTCATCTCTTTCACTCCACCTGAGCCACCTACCTCCATTGTCACAAACTGGATCTGCTCCACTATAAATCAGCAATCTCAACTGAGCCCTCAATACTGTTTCATAATCCTACTAGGTACTAAATTGTTTTAGTGTCTCTCACTCTCCAGAATGACAATTTCAAATCTTCTCCACTCTTTTCTTAAACCTCCAACCCCCGTGTCTCCTCTCTGTCTCTCCCATAGCAGATGACTATGAGAGATAACCTCATCATTTACTTTATCAAAAGATTGAAGCATCAGGCAGGGCCTCTACTTCCCACATTACCTCATCAACATCCTCTGTAGGACTTTCCTCCTGTAATGGTGGGGGAGGTGTCTCTTTTTCTCAGAGGGCCATCCCTTCCACTGGTGTTTTTAGCCTATCCCCTCCCTCCTTCTCACACTACTAACAATACCTTTTCTCTCCTATGTATTCAACCTCTTTCTCTCAACTGCACCCTTATCAGTAGCAGGTAAAACAGTCTCTACCATCTTAAAAATAATGTCACCCTCAACTCCACACCCTCATGCAATTATCAGTCATTCTTCTCCCCTGCCAGAATAAACTCAAAAGAGTTGTCTACATTAACTCCTCAGTCTACTCCAAACATGCTTCCTCCCCATCACTATCCTGAAAGTGCTTTCACTTAGGTCACCAATGACCTTCATGCCATTAAATTCAAAGAATTCTTTCAATCATTATCTTACTTGGCATCTCAGTGGTATTTGACATTATTGACTGCTTCCTCTTTATTGAGACACTTTCTTCCATTAGCCTCTTTGTTCTTCTCCTACCTCTCTGAGAATGCCTTATTGGTTTCCTTTGGGGGCTCATTTTTCTCTAACTGGCTTTTCAATGTTGGAGTTCCTCAAATCTGCATTATATTCTCCCCTTATACTCTTTCACTAGGAAATCTTGTCTATGATCATGTTATGTATCCCATATTTATATCTCTACTGAGATGACTGAAACACAACTCAAGTTCAATACACCCAAGACCAAACCTAGGATCTCCTCCTTGAGATCTGGTTCTTTACCAGTGTCCCCTTTTTTTCAGTGAATGGAATCTCCAACTACCCAGTTATGCAATTCAGAAACCTAGGAGTTATTCTCAGCAATCCCTCTCCCTCATATCCAATCCATCACTAAGTTCTGTTTTACCTCTTAAAAGTTTCTTAGTCCATCCACATCTTTCCAATGACACTGCCAGCCACCACCCTTGTCTACTTTGCTGTCATCTCTCATTTTATCTATTACAGTAGACTGTTCTCCACATATCCATGCTGCCTTCTCTCCAACCCAGAGTGATGTTTTCAAAAGTTAAATCTGCTTGTGTTATCATCTTGTATAACAATCCTCCAATAATTTCCTATGACTCCTAAAAGAATAAAGAACTATTAATATGGCCTATGAGATCCTGTAAGATCTTGTCAAACTTACATCTCTAGCCTCAGCTCACATCACTTTCTCCCTCATGCTCTATGCTCCAGCCATGCTGGCCTTCTTTTAGTTCCAAATATACCATTCATTGTTGGCCACAGGGCCTTTGCACATGCTTTTTCCACTTACTGGAACACTCTCTCCACTTCCCACCTCCATCTGTTTTGCTTGGCTAATCCTACTTAATACTCAGATCTTAGCTCTAGCATTACTTCCTCAAGGAAGGTTTCCTAGACCAGTCCATCTAGGATAGGTCAGGTTCCTTTGTTATATCTCTCAAAGAAATGTCTTCCTTTCTTCACAGTACTTATCTCAGTTGGGCTTCACCCTTATTTGTGTGATTCCTTGGTTTATTACTGTCTCAACCACTACACTCCAAACTTCATCAGAGCAGGAGCCATGTCTGTTTTTGTTTCTCCCTGTTTATCTAGCAGCAAGTATAGTGCTTAATACATAGATGGTCAGTATTTGTTGGATGAATGAATGAATGAATGAATGAGTAAGCAAGTGGATGAATAGACACTTCAAGTGAAACCATCCCCTCCCCATTATAGGGATGTGGCTTTGCTCTAACAGATCTGCTAGCATGACTGTGTTTTAATACCAAACATGAACCACACAATGTAGAAACAGAGGGTCTTTCCCTCATAGTTGCCTCCGGAGGTACTAAATTCTCCTCAGTGAAGGTATCTAAGCAGAAATTGAATGACTTTCTTGTAGTTAAATACCGATAAGAAGAACTTTTTGCCATCCAAGGTTTTATGATTCTAGGGTTTGGTACACAGAAAGGGTAGCTTGAACAAAGAGGATTCAGACACCCTCTGGGATAGAAAAATGGAAAGACATGGAAGAAACCACTTTAGGATCCTAGCCCCATTGACACCACATTCATTTCCTTCCCTCTCCAAAGAAGTTCTCTTCTAGTCCATATTTGGGAGGACCAGCATTTTTTCTACATTGAGGATTGCTATGGGCGGTGGTTAGAGATTCTTTAACTTCCAAGTCTCTCCCAGTTCTGTCATTCGCTGGCAACCTTGCTTCCAATTTTCAACTTTCCTGCTTAAATTTAAAGCTATTTCCTCTTGCTTCTCATAGTAAGAATGGAAGTACACTGCCCCAGCTATATCCAGAGTTCTTAATAAAGGTTATTGTTTTGGGCTGGATATAAGTCCCCACATTTCACAGTACAGAGAATTGAGGTGCCATCTGTTATACTGTATGTGGGCTACTCTTGTTATTCGGATGTTAAGGGCCTTGTAAGGTTGAGCTGTTGTTAGACTGTAGGGGTCAAAGCCATGCCTCTCAGTGTAGGGGACTGGCTCTCACCTTAACTGTGGGTTAATAAATGGTATCAATCATAATCTTGAGGATCACCTGAGAAAGAAGTATATTTGTCAGAGAGGGAACCAGGGCTGAGGAGGAGGTCTCTAGGACATCTGGGAATCAGGTTTCTGTAATATTGGCTGGGAGGGAACCTAGCCCTCAAATACTTCCTCACTGAAATTGCAGGTGAGAGGTGACCACCCTGTGAACACAGGCCAGGGACAGAGAGGGAAGGGGCCAGGCCTCTGACCCTTTGGAGCCTGGATGTAGTACAGACAGTGTGTCAGTCCCAGAGAAGGGTTAGCCATGGTTGGCTCAGAGATGTTGCTGTGGAAGCTGAGCTGTTTGGGTTTCTGTCATTGCCCCATGCTTCCCCCAGAGTGCTTCAGGAAGCTCTTTGTGCAAATGCTTCCTGCTGCCTCTGCCATGCCCAGGAAAAACCAAAGATTGGCTTCGTTGCCCTCACAGGCCAGAGTGTTAAAAAGAGAGTGTCACATGCCTGGAGCTGGATATGTGGCAGTAGAGTCAATGAGAAAGAGGCAGAGCCCTACCATGGGGCCCACTATAAGGGTCCTGGGAGTGAGAACTTCCCTCCTGCATACCCTCCTTCCCAAGGTCTTCTTTGCTCCAGTCTGAGAGACTCCATGTTCTGTTTTGCTAAAGGATTGACAGTGGTAAGTAAGGTCAGAGTGAGACCTAGGGCCCTAAGGAGAAAGGGGAGATGTAATAGACCAGCATTGGGAGGCAACCACAGCCTCTTCCCCATGGAGATTCTCTTTTCAGTGCAATGGGTGTCCCATAATGAGGGAAGTGGTTTCTTTATTCACTGGGTAGTTTCTCATGGGTCGACAAGAGACCTATCTATAGAGACAGAAGTAGATTTTCCAGTTGGCATTGGGCAGATGGGGTCTGTCCAGCACTGCTCTTTAGATCCTCTCTGGAGCCAGCCCCCTAGGCTGGGCAAGGCCTTGGTCAAAAGGCTCCTGGTCTGGGATCTGGTGTAGATTGCTTGTGAAGGCCAGAAAGCCCCTCTTTGCAGCTTCCTGCCTCATCAAGCCATAGGGAGCTGCCTAGTGAAGGTGATGAAAGGCAGGACCAGGGGGCAAGGAAGGGCCTCCATCCTCCACAACTCAATACCAAGTTACTGTCTGCCTCACCTTCTGCCACCGGCAGAGCTGAATATAGAAGGGAACTGAGTGGAGGTCGTAAAGCAGCGGAACTGGGCTGAGCAGTAGAGTCCAAGTTACCCTGGATGCTGGTCCATCCGTGATCTGGAACTCTGATGGAAGGAAGACCTGGGTTTCCTAGACTTGGGCTTCTCCCTCAGTCCCTCCCACAACCTGCTCCTGTACCGCTTCTGGCTAGGGGCCCACACCCTGGCATATGCTGCACTTTGGCTCTGTAGCTGTCCTGTCCCCCGGAGGGTCTGTGATTCTCCTCCTTAGTTTTGGGGCATGGTACAGTGATCTAAAAGTTGCCTCTTTCAGCTGGCCTTGTGGTCTCTAGTCTATGGTTCGCACCCTCTTTGGGAAGCAGCACTTTGGTAGTAAAAACAGTACAGACACTGGAGTCAGGCAGGCCTGGTTTTGCCTCCCAGCCCAGCACAAGCCATCAGAGCCTATCAGTTTCCCTATCAGCAAAATGGGAAGAATAGCTACTTCATAAGGTTGTTGTGTAGATAAAATGTCATGATGGCTCTAAAGTGTCTGCTACATGGCCCTTAGTATGTATTAGTCCACCCTGAACTGTTCCTTGTAGGACAAGGTAGGCGTTCCCTTTTCGTCTCTCATGGTGTCTTTATTCTGTTGCTTGAGACACATTCCCTAGCAGGTTATTAAGTCTGGTTCTCAGCTAACAAGAAATTCTCAGAGGGAACAATTTCTGTGTATAGCAGAGACTTGTGGGCTGGGTGCTTGTCTTCATGCCCCTCAGGACAAACATCCTCCGAGATCCAGAGAAAGGGAGTCTCTGTGCCCTTGCTGCTCAGGTATGAGTGGGACAAATGTGTGTGAGGGAGTGTTAGGGGGAAGTGATTCCCACCCTCAGGATAATGAATGCAGAGGGAGAAAGCCCCACAGACCTTCTAGTGGCTATCTCAGAAAGGAGTCAGGAGATAGAGCCCAACATCTTCATTCTCAATCTCCTCAATCTGGGAACTTTGGAAGATGGAAGCTTTGCCATTTTATGTTCATTCCACTGTAACAATTCACCAAACCTAGTACGTGCAACGTGTTGCTTTTGTTACTTCTGTTTTGCCTTGGTGGTAGTCGACAGAGCTCTCTACCTGAGGGTTTTCTTTGGATTTATTTTGGAGGGAGTGCCAGGATGACTTTATCTCACCCTTTAGCCAGCCCAAAGGAGAGTTGTGCCGCACCTAAAAGGATGCGTGCCAATGGCAGCTTTACAGAGGAAAGGAAAGGAGGCTGAATCCCTAGGTCTTCAGGAAGGAAGCCAGTGGATCTCTTGGAGTTGGTGTGAACTTCACACATGGTCTGGGAGCTTAGGAGGAAAAGCAGGTGAGGCTTCTGCAAGGTATCCCTCAGGGAAGCTCAGCGCTTTCAAAGGTTGATCTAAACTCACATCTGGGCCTGTTTGTTGTATCAGCTATGTGGCCTCTTGAGTGGATGCCCTTTGAGGCTCTGATATGTCAGTTATCAGTCTCTCTCTTCCTGTTCTGAAGTCTGAGCTCAGCTCTAGACTATTCCAATAAGGACCTATTTTTCAAGGAGTGCTTCTGGCTTTCAGCTCATTTGTGGGATGTGGATGACCAATGTCTTCTGAGTTTAGTAACTAATTAAGACTCACCCTCTTCCCCAAGAAATCACTGATGATTCACCTTTTTGGTGTACCCAAGGGGAGGGTGAAACTCTTCTCAGAGTCCCTAAATTGCCTTCATATAATATCTGGGTACCTTAAATTTATGGACCATAAAAGTAAAAAGGTGGCTTTTCCAAGCCAGAGAAACCAACGTGGTAGACATGGAGAAAAGCCATTGCTACAGTGATCTGGGGGTGAAGTTGAGACAGCTGTTCTGAGCAGGAGTTCTTCTAGGCTGGCACAGCTCAGGCTAGAATATCAAAAGTGGGATAATGTTTCTATGTGAGAGTCAGTTAGGGAGGGAAAGATTTCTGTGCACAGACATAGTAAGGACTGAACTAAATTATATGCGAAGAACTGTCTTCCTCCTTTACTATGCTTTGAACTTCTCTACTGTGGTATTTTGGGTCCCCAAGCCTGTTCTAGTGTTCTGGAGCCTTTCATCTTCTCTGACTTCTCTGGCTGCTCTTTGGACCGCCTCCACCCTCTACATTGGGTTTCATATGATTTGGGCTTCAGGGAGGTGATGCTGCCTAGGACTGAGCTGCCTCGGATTGAGCTGACCCAGCATGACTCTGTGCACAGGAGCAAACAGATTCTAACCCAGGAGTTCTGAGTCTAGGCTAAGGGTTCTGTAAATTAGCCTCTGCTGCCCACCCCCCCCCCCATGGTAACTGAGGTTACTTTTTCTCACCTGAGGTGACTTGTGAAAAAAGGCTGTCAGACCTCCAAATTACTGGCCACTTTCCCCAGCCCCTTATAGCTACCTCGACCCTCTCTGCAGTGCTGCCATGAACATATCTCTCTCTTGGGACAGGGGAAAGACACAACTTGGTCAAGTCCTGAGACTGGTAAGATTCAGGCCATCACTGAGAGGGGCTGCTGCCCACTTTGGCCTGTATCCAGGACACCCCCCCCCCCCACATCAGGGCTCTTTTAAGGATGTGGGGAGTGAATGGAGAAAGAAGGTGTTCAAGACACTGGGAATGGGATACTTTCTCTCAGAGCATGCTCAGTCTCAAAGTCACCAGCCTGAAGGCCCCTAAGATCCCTGAGCACCCATCTCAAAGTCTAAGAGCATGAGCCTTCCCAAGTATGCCTTGAAGTTAACTCAGGAGCCATGACTTAGCTTCTATCGTTCTTTGCCAGGTAGCTCTGGCAGGGCAGACATGGCCCAGAGCCCAGCTGGCCCACCTTTCACCCTCTGGGCTCTGCGCACCTTTGGACATTAGGGCGTGGATGGAAGAGGAAGCAGGCTCTTGATCTGATGCAAAAGATGTAGGCTTCTCTGTGGACCTCGGAAACGTCCCATTGCTCTCAGAGAGAGTACTACTCTACCTACTGAGCCAGAAAATGAGTTCAAGGCCAAGCCTGACCACCCAGACAAGTTTGGAGGGTTTATGCCTCTCTGATTATGAGCTGGCAGAGTAAGGATACCAGTGGCATCCCACCTCCCAGCTTAAGAATTAGGTGGGGAGAGGGCTCCTAGAAATAGATCTAGCAACTTTCATCCTGGGCTCTAAGGCCATCCCTCAGCATGCTGGGAAACCGCTGCTCATTTTCACTTCTGGCTCCTTCCTTCAGGTATTCCTTATATAAATCCTTCCTGTATCCAAGACCCCTACCCCATCCCAGAGGCAGAGCTTGACCTATCTAGGGGCAAAGTTAGAAATCTGAAGTCATAATAATAAAGACCTCTAGATGCTTTATATGTATTAGTTCATTAATCCTCATAAAAACCTTGTGAAAGAGGGATCATAATTCTTTTTTACAGATGCATAAACCAAGGCTCAGAGAGGTGAGATTGCCAGAGTCTCACAGACAGGTCGTGGAGGACTATCTGGCTTTTAAGCCAGGATTCTTATAGAATATCACTCTGCCACCTTTTGTTATTTTAGATCCCTTCCTCTTCCTTACTCTTTATATCCTACTAAATGCCAAATTTATAGATTCTACTTTATAAATAGCTTCTATGTCTGCTCCCTCCCCTCTTCCTTTCTCTCCCTCCTCTCTTCCTTTCTCTTGTCTCCTATATTCTCTCTTGTAATTGAAATAAAATTTGCATACAGTGAAATGCACATATCTCAAATGTTATAACTCAGTGAGTTTTTATGAATGTGTACATTGTATTTTTACCACTTTAAATCAAAATATAAAACATTTTTATCACACTTGAAAGTTCTCTCATTTGCACTTTCAGTTAATCCTTGGCCCCCATAGGCAACCATGGATATATTTTCTGTTAGTATTCTAAAATTTCATATAATGGAATAACACAGTATACACTTTTTAGGATTCTACTTATTTTGATCATATAATGTTTTTATATTCTACATGTTGTGTGTATCAGATATTGATACTTTACACCCCCCCTTTTTTTGGTAACAGCTTTATTGAGCTATAATTCACATACTATACAGTTTACCCATAGAAGTGTTCACTGGTTTTTAGTATATTCACAGTCATGCAACCATCACCACATCGATATTAGGACATTTTCATTAATCCAAAAAGAAACTCCAAACCCCTTTGCCATCACCCTTCAGCTCCCCCCACCCCTGCCCCCAGCCCTAAACAACCATTAATCTATTCTGTACCTCTATAGATTTGCCTATTATGAATATTTCATACAAATGGAATAATATGTTTTTATTGTGACTGACATCTTTCACTTAGCATAATGTTTTCAAGGCTCATTCATGTTTAGCATGTATCAGTAAGTACTTCATTTCTTTTTATGGCCAAATAATATTTCATTGTATGGATATACATTTTGTTCATCCTTTCTTCAACTGATGGACATTGGGTTTGTTCCCACCCTTTGGCTAACATGAATAATGCTGCTATGAATATGCATGTACAAGTCTTTGTGTGGACATGTTTTCATTTTTCTTGTTTCATATGGTTACCCCATGTTTACATTTAGAGTAACTGCCAAACTGGGAATGTCTTAATTTTTCCTTCATTGTTGAAAAATAGTTTTGCCATATATGTTTCTTGGTTGATAATTTTTATTTCTTTCAGCACTTTGAATATGTCATCCCCACTGCCTTATAGTCTTCATTGTTGTTGATTAGAAGTTAGCTGCTAATCTTATTAGGGCCCCTAGCATGTGATGATATGTTTTTCTCTTGCTGCTTTCAAGATTTTCTCCTTGTCTTTGTCATTCAACATTTTGACTATGATGTATCTTGGTGTGGCTCTCTTTGTCTTTATTGTACTTGGAGTTTATCAAGCTTTTCAGTGTGTGAGTTAATGTTTTTCATCAAATTTGGGAATTTTTCAGTCATTACCTCTTTGAGTATTTTTCTGTGCTTTTCTCTCTGTCCTTTCCTTCTGGTACTCCCATTACCTGTATGTTGCTGTATTTAATGATGTCTCACACTTCTCTGAGGCTCTGTTAGTTTTTTCTTCTTCCTTTTTTCTCTCTGTTTTTCAGATTGTATAATCTCTAATGATTTATCTTCAAGTTCACAGATTTTTTTCTACCAGCTCTAATTACTCTTAAACCCCTCTAGTGAATTTTAAAGTTCCATTTATTATATTTTTAGCTCCAGGATTTCCATTTGGTTCTCTTAAAAAATAATTCCTATCTCTTTATTGATATTTTCTATTTGATGAGACATTGCCATCATAGCTTACTTTACTTTTTAAATCTTAGTTTCCTTTAGTTCTTTGAACATATCTATCATAGCTGTTTTAAAATCTGTCTACTAAGTCTGACATCTGTGCTTCTCTACAGGCAGTTCATACTGCCTACTTTATTTCCTGTTTATGGGTCACACTTTCCTGTTGTTTGCACATCTTGTAATTTTTTTGAAAACTGAATATTTTAGATAATATATTGTAGCAACCCTGGGTACTGATTCCCCTGGTCCCTTGGGGGCTTGTTTTTATTGTTGTTTGCTTGTTTTCTTGGTTATGGTTTAGTGACTTGGCTGGACTATTTCAGTGATATCTGTTTCACCCACAGTATGCTGCCTATTCTGTCACTCCTCAGAGGCACAGCCTTGGGCAAGTGCATAGTCTCCTTGAATGCCTGGGCTGGTCTTCCTCTGGTATCCCACCCAGTTGTTAGCCTCAACTAATTGCTAGCTGATTTGTCTGTTGTTTGTAATGATGGCCTGGGGGTATGAATCACTCCATGGTCTAATCTGATTAAAGTAGATTCCCTTTGTAGAAGCAGAGTGTTAACCAAGGTTTGGGGCTGCTCAGATCCCACATAGGCTTTGTGTCTTTCTGTTAAACTTCTAGGTGGTATACCATTTTGCTTGTTGCTTTGAGTATTCTGGAGCTACTAACCTCCTTTTAATTGTTCACCATCAAGGTCTCCATTGTTTTGAACAACACTCTCAGGCATGAACTTCCCCACACTCTATTCCAAATAATGTCAGTTCCTTTGAAGAGGGCTACAGAGCTCTCTGTTTAAAAAATTTTTTTTTCTTTCAGTTTTAGTGAGATATAATTGACATGCAGCACTATATAAGTTTAAGGTATACAACATAACGATTTGATTTACATGCATCATAAAATTATCACCACAATAAGTTTAGTGAACATTCATCACCTCATATAGATACAAAAATAAGAAATAAAAAAAGATGTTTTACTTGTGATTAGAACTGTTAGGATTAACAACTTTCAACTATAATATACAGCAGTGCTAATTATATTTATCATATTGTACACTACATCCCTAGTACTTATTTATCTTATAACTAGGAGTTTGTACCTTTGGACTGCCTTTATCCAATTTCCTGTCTCCCCACTCCCTGCCTCTGGTAACCACAAATCTGATCTCTTTTTCTATGAGTTTGTTTGTTTGTTTTTGAAGTATAATTGACCTACAACATTGTTTGTTCCTGTTATGCAGCATAGTTATTTGATTTTTCTGTACATTTCAAAATGATCACCATGATAAATCTAGTTACCATATATCATTATACAAAGATATTACATATTTATTGACTATATTCCCACACTATATATTTCATACCTGTGACTCATTTATTTTGCATTTGGAAGTTTGTACCTCTTAATCTCCCTCACTTTTTTCTCTCCTCTTCTCACTGCCCTCCCCTCTAGCAACCACCAGTTTGTTCTCTGAATCTATGACTCTGTCTCTGTTTTGTTATGTTTGTTCATTTGTTTTGTTTTTTAGATTCCACATATAAGTGAAATCATGCAGTATTTGTCTTTGTCTGATTTATTTAACTTAGCATAATACCCTTTAGGTCCATCCATGTTGTTGCAAATGGCAAGATTTCATTTTTTTGTGACTGAGTAATATTCCATTGTGTGTATATCTACCTATCTATTTATCTATCTCACATCTTTATCCATTCATCTATTGATGGGCACTTAGGTTGCTTCCCATATCTTGGCTATTATAAATAATGCTGTAATGAGCATAGGGGTGCGTATATCTTTTCTAATTAGTGGTTTCATTTTCTTCAGATAAATAACCCAGGAATGGAATTGCTGGATTGTATGGTAGTTATATTTTTAATTTTTTGGGGAACCTTCATACTATTTTCCATGGTGGCTGCACCAATTTACATTCCCACAGTGTATGAAGGTTCCCTTTTCTCCACATTCTTGCCAACATTTGTTATTTGTTGTCTTTTTGATGACAGCCATTCTGACAGGTATGACATGATATCTCATTGTGGTTTTTTTTTTTTGTTGTTGTTTTTTTTGTGGTATGCGGGCCTCTCACTGTTGTGCCCTCTCCCGTTGTGGAGCACAGGCTCTGGACACGCAGGCTCAGCGGCCATGGCTCACGGGCCCAGCCGCTCCGCGGCATGTGGGATCTTCCCGGACCGGGGCACGAACCCGTGTCCCCTGCATCGGCAGGCGGACTCTCAACCACTGCGCCACCAGGGAAGCCCCTCATTGCGGTTTTGATTTGCACTTCCCTGATGATTAGTGATGTTGAGCATCTTTTCATGTGCCTGTTGGCTAGCTATATGAATTCTTTGGGTTTTTTTCCTTTGCATTTTTTTAAAAAAATGTATAATTTATTTTTTAAAAAATGTATTTATTTTATTTTTATGGCTGTGTCGGGTCTTAGTTGCGGCACATGGGATCTTCGTTGTGGCATGTGGGATCTTTCATTGTGGTGCGTGGGCAAGCTTCTCTCTAGTGGCATGCAGGCTTAGTTGCCCCGTGGCATGTGGGATCTTAATTCCCCAACAAGGGATCAAACCCACGTCCTCTGCATTGGAAGGCAGATTCTTAACCACCAGACCACCAGGGAAGTCCCCCTATGAATTCTTTGGAAAAATATCTATTCAGGTCTTCTGTCCATTTTTTAATTAGGTTGTTTGCTTCTTTGACATTGAGTTGTTGTATGAGTTCTTTGTGTATTTTGGATATTAACCCCTTATCAGATTTATCATTTGAAATGATTTTCTCCCATTCAGTAGGTGGCCTTTTCATTTTGTTGATAGTTTTCTTCACTGTGCAAAAGCTTTTTAGTTTGATATAGTCCCATTTGTTTATTTTTGCTTTTGTTTCCCTCCCCTGAGGAGACATATGCCCCAAAATATTACTAAGACCAGTGTCAAAGAGCATACTGCCTATGTTTTCTTCTAGAAGTTTTATGGTTTCAGGTCTTACAGTTAAGTCCTTAATCCATTTTGAGTTTATTTTTGTGCATAGTGTGAGAGAGTAGTCCAGTTTGATTCTTTTGCATTTAGCTGTCCAGTTTTCCCAACACCATTTATTGAAGAGGCTGTCTTTTCCCCATTGTATATTCTTGACTGCTTTGTTGTAGATTAATTGCCCATGTAAGTGTGAGTTCTCTGTTCTTATGGTCTGTCTCTCTCTTGGGCAGAAACTCTGTGCCCTTATACAGGAGTTGGGGGAGTGGGCAGTGGCCTGATTCTTCTGCTACTGTGACACTACTACTCTATGAGCAGGGCTCACAGCTGAGACAGTAGTCACTTTTGAACTTGCCCCTTTACCCTGTAAACAAGCTGGAACAAGGGCATTTGAGACCGAACTTTCTCAGCCTGTCATGCCTGGAGTCAAGCTTCTACCTTATCAATGGAGATTGGGTTGGGGAAAGGAGACTGGTCCTCTTGGCAGTGTTTGCCCAAAGTAGAGCTTCTGAAATATGAATCTTGGAGGAATGAGAGATGCTGTTGGCCTGCCCCTCCAAAGATGAAACCATAGTGCCAGACTGGGAGCTAGATGAAGAGAGAGGCTTGTCTTCTTGGACACACATGACTGGTGTAGGAGCTGGGGTGTTGATAAGGAAGTGTGTCATGACTCAAAGGCCACAGACTCTGTCACACCTTTTTTTGAATAGATGTTTCTCCATTTGGTGTATATCTTTAGAACAGTTTCCAGAGACTTTAAATGGTTGTTTTAAAAATAATTTTCATCATTGAGATTGTTGTTTCTCTGGGGAGACGGCTCACAGCATTCCTCACACTGCAATTCTGGAAGTTAATATCCTTTATTCCTTTTTATTGCTGAATAATATTCCATAATATCATCATGTACCCTCTACCCAGTTTCTCCCAAGGGTGACAGCTTGCTAAACTATAGTACAACATCATAACCATGGTATTAACATTGTTATAACCCACCAATTTTATTCAGCTTTCCTCAGTTTTGCTTGTATTCATGTGTGTGTGTGTCTGTCTGTCTGTCTCTCTGTCTGTATGTGTATGTGTTTAATTCTATGCCATTTTATCACACATGTAGGTTCATGTATCCACCTCCAAAGTTAAGACATGGAACAGTTCCTTTACCATGAGGATCTCTTATGTTTCCCTTTTATAAACATACCCACCACCCTTCTACCTCCATGCCTCTCCCTAATTCCTGGTGACCACTAATCTGTTTTTTAACTCAATAATTTCATCATTTCAAAAGTGCTATATAGGGCTTCCCTGGTGGCACAGTGGTTGAGAGTCCGCCTGCTGATGCAGGGGACACGGGTTCGTGCCCCGGTCTGGGAAGATCCCACATGCCGCGGAGCGGCTGGGCCCCGTGAGCCATGGCTGCTGAGCCTGCACGTCCGGAGCCTGTGCTCCACAACGGGAGAGGCCACAGCGGTGAGAGGCCCACATACCGCAAAAAAAAAAAAAAGTGCTATATAGATGGAATCCTACAGTAAGTAACCTGCAGGGTTAACTTTCTTTTCACTCAACATAATTCCTGCAGATTTATCTAAGTAGTTGTTTTTATCAATAGTTTGTTTCTTTTTATTGTTCCACAATATGGGTGTACCACAGTCTGTTTACCCATTCACCTGACGAAGGATATCTAGATTGTTTCTAGTTTTGGGCTACTATGATATTATGAACATTTGTGTACAGGTTTTTGTGTAAACATAAGTTTTCATTTCTCTTGGATTAATGCCCAAGAGTGCAATTGCTGGGTCATGTGGTCATTGTATGCTTAATTTAAGAAAGAAACTACCAGTCTACTTTCCAGGGTGGTTTAACTATTTTACATTTCCATCAGCAATATATGAGTGATCCAGTTTCTCTGCATCCTTGCTAGCATTTAGTGTTGTCACTATTTTTTATTTTAGCCATTCTGATAGGTATGTTGTAATAACTCACTATGGTTTTAATTACCATTTCTCTAATGATGTGCTTATTTGCCCTTGTATACAATCTTTAGTAAAATGTCTATTCATGTTTGTTGCACATGTTCTAATTGGATGGTTTGCTTTTTTAATTATCGAGTTTTGAGAGTTCTTTATACATTCTAGATAGGAATCCTTTGTTGGATATGTGCTTTGCAAATAACATTCCCAGTCTTTGATTTTTAATCCTCTTAAAAGTCTTATGCAGAGCAATAATTTTTAATTTTAATGAAATTCAATTTATCAACTTTTCCTTTTATATACTGGGCTTTTGGTGTTTATTCGTGATGTGCCTTGGTTTGGATTTTTTGGGTTTATACTTTGTGGTGTTCACTCAGCTCCTTGCATGGGTAAATTTATGTATTTTACCAATTTTAGGAAGTCTCAAACATTACTTTTTTAAATACTCTTTCAGTTGCATTCTCATTCTCTTCTCATTTTGGGACTGTGATGAAAAGAATGTTGGATTTTTGTTATCGTTTCTCAGTACCTGAGATTCTCTTCATTTTGTTTTTAATCCTTTTTGTCTCTGTTTTTCAGATATGGTAAATTCTACTGACCAGTGCTCAAATTTACTGATTTTATCCTCTGTCATCTCCACTCTACTATTGAGCCTATGAGGCAAGTTTTAAATTTCTGTATTGTATTTTCCAGTTCCATAATTTCCAGTTTTTTGTAACTTCCATTTATTTTCTGGGATTTTTAATTTTTTTGTGTGGTACGCGGGCCTCTCACTGTTGTGGCCTCTCCCATTGTGGAGCACAGGCTCCGGACGCGCAGGCTCAGTGGCCATGGCTCACAGGCCCAGCTGCTCTGCGGCATGTGGGATCCTCCCGGACCGGGGCACGAACCCACGTCCCCTGCATTGGCAGGCGGACTCTCAACCACTGCACTACCAGGGAAACCCGATTTTCTATTTTTTAACTTGTTTGCAGTGAATGTGTAACTGCTTGTTGAAGCATTTTTATGATGGCTGTTTTATGATCCTTGACAGATAGTTCTGACATCTGATTCATCTTGGTGTTGGTGTTATTTGATTGTTTTTTCTCTTCACATTGTGATTTTTCTGGCTCTGATTCTTTTTATGAAGATCCAGATGATTTTTTATTGTATCTTGAACATTTTGGCTATTATGTTGAAAGACTCTGGGTCCTATTTAAATCTTTTATTTTAGCAGGCAGTTCATCCTGTTTAGGTATAGCACACTGGTCGTGGCCTGCTTTTGTAGGCTCTGGTTCCAATGATAATTTAATTTTCGTAGCCTTTGCTATTCTCTCTTCATCTGCTTGGTTTATCTGGTGCTGCTTGGGTTCCCATTGTTCTCTGATGGAGCGGAAACTCTTTTCCCAGTTCAGGCTGCCTAATGCATATATTATAGGTGGGAAAAGGGATTTTCTACTCACAGGGAAGAAGAATGCTTCCTGGTCCAAGCCACCTGTGGTCCCTCTTGCCACTGGCCTTGCTTCTCACCTATTTTGGAGGGAAGTCTCTGGCTCTGTGGGAGAGGGGGATTGCTTTCTGGTCAGGTGCTTCTTGTGGCAAGATTGCCCCCCCCCGTCTGTCGGAGACTGAGTGGTTTCAGGCACAGACAGCTTGTTGCAATGGGATTTTCCTTGTTGGTACCTCTGAGCGGCCATGTTTCATGTCCCTGGTTGGAGCAGAGGAGTCTCAGGCCCATGGGTACAAATAAGTTTCCAGGTCTAGGTCATTTGTTATGGTGGGGTACCCCTTGCTGATGCTGTCTGGCCACATATTGTCTCTCTGTGGGGGAGGAGATTCTTGGACCTGGTGTGGAAGGAGAAGCTTGCTCTGGCCACTTATTGCCAGAGTTGATCCCCATTAATCCCCTTGCCAGTGCTGCTAAGATCACTTGGGGTTGTTACTGGGGCTCTCGTTCCATCTGGGAAAGAAATGAACCTACCTGGCTTCCTTGTATTGCTAGGTTGGGGGTCAGTTATGATAGGCCTGGGTCAATGTCTGTTGAGTAGGAGATCATTAGGTGCCCTGCTGATGTGCCTTTCTTCAAGTCCTTGGCTCTCTAAACATTTCACTGTCCTCTTTCCACCTTTCATAGTTCTCTTTTTATTGCCTCACGTGTTGTTTCTAGGATTACTAATTGCAGCAAAGAGAACAGGGATGAATTAGTCTACATCATCATGTCTGGTGTCATGGAAATCTAGGTAACTTTTAAAGAGAACCAAATACATTTTTCAGAATGAAAAATGTAATTGTTAATTTAAAATATTCAATGGATAGGTTAAATAGCAGGTTAGACAAATAAAGAGACCTTTAGTGATCAGAAAAGTAGATCTGAAGAAATTGTTCAGAATGCAGCAGAGAGAGAGAAAGTGATAGGAATTATAAGTGAGAAATTAAAAGATATGGATGATAGAATGAGAAAATCTAACATAAATCTAGTTGCATTTCTAGATGGAGAGAATGCAGAAAATGAGAGAGAAACAAAATTCAAAGAAAAATTGCTAATTTCCCTTTATTGATGAAAGACATGGATACTTAGATTCGGTAATTACAACAAATCCCAGGCAGAACAAATACAAAGAAAGCTATGTAGAGACACATTGTGGTAAAAAGACAGAGAATATCTGAAAAGGGACCAAACAGAAATAAGGAATTATTTCCAAAGGAATGACTATTAAACTGAGAGAAGATTTCTCAAAAGCAACAAAGTCAGAAGATAGAGGGATAATACTTTCAAAGTGTCAAGGGAAAATATCTGTCAATCTAGAATATTCATCTTTGAAAAGCTAATATTGATGAATAAGTGCTAAATAAAGACTTTTTCAGATATGTAAAATCAGATGCTCACTAAAGGATCTTCTCAAACAAATTTCCAGAAAAAAGAATGAGATGAAAAAAAGAATAATGAGCAAAGAAACTTAGATAAATATAAACAACTATTACCTATGTGAAACAATGTAGTGACTGAGTTGGGGAGTTTTGAAAAGGGTGGGATTAAATTACTGGACAACAATAAGCTGAGGGGGTGATCAACATTAAAGCATTAGAAGATCCTTGTGTCATCTGGGAGAAAGGTAGAGATACTGATTGAATTTAGACTTGGTTCATTTCAGTATGAATACTGAAATTTAAGTGTAACTACTAAAAGAATAGAAATGGAGCATACAACATACCATCCAGTAGAGGGAAAAATTGAGCAAGAAAACCTCAATTACTTGTAAATAAGACAGAAAAGGAGAAAAAAGAAGCATAAAAAAGAGTAAATATAAAACATTAAATTAGATGGTATGAATAAATAAAAAGTATGTCAGTGATCAAAACAAATGTAATTAGCTGAAATCCACCAAAGTACTGAAATTTCAAATTGATAATTTTTTTTTTTCAAAATCCGGTTGTATATTGTTACAAAGACATACCTAAAACATAAAGACCATATACTCTGGTCACAGTGCAATTAAGTTAGAAGTCAATAGTGAAAAAGTAACTTTAAAAAATATAATTTTTTAACATGTTTATTGTAGTATAATTGCTTTACAGTGGTGTGTTAGTTTCTGCTTTATAACAAAATGAATCAGTTATACATATACATATGTCCCCATATCTCTTCCCTCTTTCATCTCCCTCCCTCCCACCATCCCTATCCCACCCCTTTAGGTGGTCACAAAGCACCGAGCTGATCTCCCTGTGCTATGCAGCTGCTTCCCACTAGCTATCTATTTTACATTTGGTCGTGTGTATATTTCCATGACACTATCTCACTTCATCCCAGCTTACCCTTCCCCCTCCCTGTATCCTCAAGTCCATTCTCTACATCTGCACCTTTATTGCTGTCCTGCCCCTAGGTTCTTCAGAACCATTAAAAAATATATAGAAATTTTAAAAAAGATGATGTTTGATTAACTCATGGATCAAAGAAGGAGCCATAATGTAAATTAGAATATATTTATAACTGAATGGTAATAAAAATACCTCACATCAGAATCTGCAGAATTCAGCAAAGGAATAGTGTACTTAGAGACAGATTTATAGCCTAAAGTACCTTTATACAGAAATAAGAAAGAATGAGCATTTATACATTAAGTGCCCAACTTAGGAAATTAGAAAGGAAAAAATGAAATAAAGCCAAAGAAAGTAGAAGGAAGGAAATAACAAAGATAAGAGCAGGAATTAATAAAATTGAAAATGAAGCTATAATAGGATTTAACTACCAAATTGATAATTGAAAAGATTAGTTCTTTGGAAATAGATAAACCTTTGACAATGCCAGTCAATTAATAAAGAAATAAGGGGGAAAAAAATGAAAGAAGGAGGACTTCCCTGGTGGTCCAGGGGTTGAGAGTTTGTCTTGCAATACAAAGGATGCCTGGTTGGGGAACTAAGATCCCACATGCTGCAGGGCAACTAAGTCCATGCCCCGCAACTACAGAGCCCATGTTCTCTGGAACACGAGCGCCACAACTAGAGAGAAGCCCACACACCACAACAAAAGATCCTGTGTGCCGAAACAAAGACTTGACACAGCCAAAAATTAAATAAATATTTTTTTAAATGAAAGAAGATTCACAACTAGAAATACAGAAAACATTAAAAATAATGTTATTACCATGATCTATTTTATTACAATAATCTGACATCTTAAACAAAATGGACAATATCCTGGGCAAATATAACTTAACAAAAATGACTGCAGAAGAAATAGAAAACCTGAATAGACCTATAAGCCTTAAAGCAATGAGTCAAAGGTAGAATTCTACCATATTCCTCACTCCAAATCTCACAACCCAGATGATTTCAGAGGTGGGTTCTCTCCACATTCAAGAAACAGATGAATCCAGTCTCACACAAAACTTGTTCAGGGAATAGAAAAATAAGAAAAATTCTCTCCCAGTTCATTTTTTGGGGCTTTATAACCTTGGTAACAAAATTGACAAGAACATTAAAAAAATGGAAAAATAATAGGTCAATCTCTCATATGATCATAACAAAAATCCTATACAAAATATTAGTATTTCTTTGGAGAAAATGTTAAAACTTTGTTGAAAAATATTAAAGAGATCTAAATGAATAGAGAGGTATGCCATATTCATGGATAGAAACACACAACATTGTAAATGTCTGTGATCTCCCAAATTAATCTATAAATCCAATACAATTCCAGTCAGAATCCCAACCAGGTTTTTCTTGGTGTAACTTAAAAAGTTGATTATAAATGTTATGTCAAAAAGCAAAGGGCCAAGATTAGCAATAATCCTTTAAGATAGGTAGGTTTTGTGCCTATTTCATATATGAGAAAACTGAAGCACAGAATGGTTAAGTAATTTGGTCAGGGTCACATAGCCAGTAAGCAGCAGGACCAGATCTTAAACCCAGGAAATTTGGCTCCAGATTCCACACTTTTAAAATCCACACTAGGGAATTCCCTGGCGGTCCAGTGGTTAGGACTCTGCACTTTCACTGTTGAGGGTGCAAGTTCAAGCCCTGATCGGGGAACTAAGTTACTGCAAGCCACGCAGCCAATAAATAAATAAATAAATAAATAAATAAATAATTTTTTAAAAAGAAAAAAAATCCACACTAGATAATTTTGAAGAACAGTTTGGGGGGGTTCACTCTGCCTCATATTAAGACTGACATAGAGCTATAGTGATTTAGAGAGTGGTATTGGTACAAGAGAAGACAAAGTGGCCAATGGAACAGAATAGAGAATCTAGAAATAGATACAAAAGACCAGTCCTAACAAGGAAGCTGTAATTAAAATTCATTCATTCAACAGATGTTTATGAAGCATCAACTATGTGGTAGGCACTAGAAATATAACAATGAATAAGAGACAAGTCTCCTCTCTCATGGAGTTTACATTTTAGTGGAGGAAGACAGAAAATAAATATGTAAAGCTATAGAATATCCTAAGTAGTTTGCCATAGTGAAGTGGGTGCTATTGTGGCAGCAGGAAACAGTGAAATCAGCAGAAGCCCATGAGACCTGTGGAACATATTGCTGTAGGTAATGTTGAGGCAGTGGGAGGAGTGGTTAATAATTTCAGAGATCTGGCATGGGGCCAGTAGTAGCTTCTCTATTTTAGATTAGGATTGGCTGGGCAGGTGGGGCAGGAGGAGAGCCAGGCCAGGTTCCCTAAATGTTCAGCACCCCCATCGTGATGAGCAGTGTTTGGCAACAGAGATGCTTCCTTCAGGGTGTCGTTGGCAGCCTGGACCTTTCCCAAGGCATTGACCGAGTGGTGACAGGTAGTGCAGGGAAGTGACAGCAATGGCATTCTCATTATTGAGGCCATGGGATTCTGGGTGAAGCATAATGGTCATACAGGACATTTGGGTCAGCCTTTGAATGAAGGCGCTAGGATATCATGTGGTACAAGCAGGGGAGCGTCCTGTTAGATTTAGATATGAAGCCACCAAACGTCCCTGTGGATTATATTCAGAATTTCTACTGTCCACAGAAATGAACTTCTGGAATAGCATTGTGGCAAGAATTTCTTTTCGTTCTTTTTTAAGACTTGGAGATAATTTTTAAAAATTGAGGTATAGTTGATTTACAATGTTGTGTTAGTTTCAGGTGTACAGCACAGTGATTCAGTTATATATATATATATTTTTTTTTCAGATTCTTTTCCATTATAGGCTATTACAAGATATTGAATATAGTTCCCTGTGCTATACAGTAGGTCTTTGTTGTTTATCTATTTTATATATAGTAGTGTGTATCTGTTAATCCCAATTCCCAATTTATCCCCCCAACCTTCATAAGGTTCACAACCCCTTCATAACCATAAATTTGTTGTCTATGTCTGTGAGTCTGTTTTATAAATAAGTTTATTTGTGTAATTTTTTTACATTCAACATATAAGTGATATCATATATTTGTCTTTCTCTGTCTGACTTACTTCACTTAGTATGATAATCTCAAGGTCCATCCATGTTGCTGCAAATGACATTCTTTTTTATGGCTGAGTTATATTCTATTGTGTATATGTACCACATCTTCTTTATCCATTCCTCTGTCGATGGACATCTAGGTTGCTTCCATGTCCTGGCTATTGTGAATAGTGTGGCAGGAATTTCAACCATACTGACCTCTTTGTTTTTTCAAACATACTTTATTATTTTTACCTCAAGGCCTTTGTTCTTGCTGTAATAATCTTCTTTCATACATCTTCGGTATTTCAACTCAAATATCTCTTCTTTAAGATAGGCCTTCTCTGACTACCCTATGTAAAGTGAACCCTCAGTCACTCTCTATCACATCCCATTGCTTAATAATCTTCTTAACACTTACCACTATCTAAAGTTATCTTGTGTATTTGTTTACTAGTTTACTTTTCTATTTTCTACTCATATGTAACCTCTGGGAAGAGAGAAACCACTTCTTTTTGGATCACTGCTTTATCCCCATATAGTAAATGCTCAATAAATATTTGTTGAGGAAAGA
This sequence comes from Tursiops truncatus, assembly GCF_011762595.2. Taxonomy (NCBI): domain Eukaryota; kingdom Metazoa; phylum Chordata; class Mammalia; order Artiodactyla; family Delphinidae; genus Tursiops; species Tursiops truncatus. Next base: position 77,243,020 of record NC_047055.1, on the reverse strand, counting down.
AGGAAATGTATCTGCCAGGGGAGCAAAAGATAACTTGTCCTAGTGGAACAAGAATTTGAAGCCCTCTCAGTTGATCCTTTGGATAGATTTCAGCCTAATGTCCGTTCTTGATTGTTGCCATTAGCTGAAACCAGAAAGCAAGGCCTCAAAGCTTTCTGGTCATAGAATTTACCAGGGTGAACCTGTAACATTGCCTCCACAACTCTGGTTTCTGAGAGAGGGCATTTCTCCCCATCCCCCCCTCATCTCCACCACCTCCATTCCCTGCTTGTGGTTCTGGTTGTCTGGCTGCCTAGGAAGACATCATACTTCTGGCATGAACTGAATTTCTCTTTTTCCTTAGGTGTTTTCAATTGCCATGATTTAAAAACTATGTAATGTGATTAACACTTTTAATGATTTGTCTTGATGGGATGATTGTTTATTATGTAAAACTGGGCAAAGGGGCAACTGAGTTCCATTAGTCCTTTTTTTACATTGAATATTTCATTAAATACATTTTATTTCTTCCTCTTTCTTTTCTTTTCTTCTTTCTTTCTTTTCTTTCTCAGTATTGTGTTTGTAGTAACAAAATGGTAAGATTATATGTAAAATCTAAACTACATGCTCTGGAAACATTTTTTTCACATGCATTTGGCTTAAAAGGGTAGGTGTATGAATATTTTCTGAATACAATACAGCCAAAATTTTTGTAAATCCATTTATTTTCCATTTTCATATTTGTGCTATATAGCCAAATAACATTTTAGATAAAATTGATTGACTCAATATAAACTGTTAGTGCATACTGATTGTATATAAAAACCTTATATATGACAAGTTAAAAAAAAAGAAAAACAGTGATGTTCTATGGTGTGAATGGTAGAGGATTGAGAAAGGGGATGCTCAAGGTAATTTTTGTAATAGGTAGTGTTGACTATTGCAAGTCACTGTTTTGAATACTTTGTATTAATTCATCTAAATGTTGAACAATCCTATGAAGTACGTACTATTGTTATCATTGTCATTTTACATGTGGGGGAATGGTAGCATAGACATATCAAGTTACTTGTCAAATGTCACACAGTTGGGAAATGGTGGAGCTAGAATTTGATCCCAGGCAGTCTGACCCCAGAGACCTTTCTCTAAGCCACTGCACTGGTAGTCTTCATTGCTAATAGTTCTCCTTCCCACTTGGGATAATTGCCTTCAGCTGGAGACAGACGCTCAGGGGAGAAAGTAATGGGAACTTGGATCCTCCAGGGCCAAAGAAGTCTCCAACCCTCGGAAGTCTCTGTTTCAATGAATGTGTGTGGGAGGTGTATGTATTAATGCATATATACATATTTATGCAAGCTCATTTATTTATTTAATTTTTTTTTTTTGCGGTATGCGGGCCTCTCACCGTTGTGGCCTCTCCTGTTGCGGAGCACAGGCTCTGGACACGCAGGCTCAGTGGCCATGGCTCACGGGCCCAGCTGCTCCGCGGCATGTGGGATCTTCCCGGACCGGGGCACAAACCCGTGTCCCCTGCATCGGCAGGTGGACTCTCAACCACTGCGCCACAAGGGAAGCCCACAAACTCATTTATTAATCCCTGCCTCAGTAGCTACTTATACATCAATAATATAGATTAGAAAATGTAATGGTGAAAAAATTCAATTGCCAATAGCAATAGCAAGCATAGAATGCCTAGGAATATAAATTTTACAAAAGTTTAAGACATGTATATGAAAAGTATAAATACCTAGGAATATAAATTTAACAAAAAAGTGCAAGACCCATATGAAGAAAAGTGTAAAATTCTACGGAGAAATATAAAAGACTTTGATAAATAGTGAAACATACCTTGTTCTTAGATAGGAAGATGCAATATTGTAAGAGTTGCCCATTCTCTTATAATTAAACTATACATTCTCCCAATGAAAATTCCAAGAGTCTTGAGGGTTGTTTTGATTTTTTTTGAAATTTAAAAAATTATTCTAAAGTTTATCAGGAAGAATAAATATTAAGGAGTTGCAAGGAAATTCTGATAAATAAAACTAAGGGAGGATTTACCCAACCAGATACTAAAATTTATTACAAAGTTACAATAATTAAGATACTGTAGCATTATCCTAGGAATAGAGAGATACATCAGTGGAATCAAAATAGAAAATCCAGGGAGGAGATTCAGGAGGGCAGAAGAGTAAGACATGGAGATCACCTTCCTCTCCACAAATACATCAGAAATACATCTACAGGTGGAACAACTCCAACAGAACACCTACGGAACCCCAGCAGAAGACCTCAGACCTTCCAAAAGCCGTGTGCATGACAGGCTCTTGGTGCTTCAGCCAGGCATCAGGGCTGTGCCTCAGAGGTGGGAGAGCCAAGTTCAGGACATTGGTCCACAAGAGACCTCCCAGCTCCATGTAATATCAAATGGCAAAAATCTCCCAGAGATCTCCATCTCAATGCCAAGACCCAGCTCCACTCAATGACCAGCAAGCCAGACACCAGTGCCAGACACCCTATGCCAAACAACTAGTAAGGCAGGAACACAATGCCACCCATTAGCAGAGAGGCTGCCTAAAATCATAATAAGTCCACAGACACTCCAAAACACACCACCAGACGTGGACCTGCCCACCAGAAAGACAAGATCCAGCCTCATTCACCAGAACACAGGCACTAGTCCCCTCCACCAGGAAGCCTACACAACCCACTGAACCAACCTTAGCCACTGGGGACAGACACCAATAACAATGGGAACTACGAACCTGCAGCCTGAGAAAAGGAGACCACAAACACAGTAAGTTAAGCAATATAAGAAGACAGAGAAACACACAGCAGATGAAGGAGCAAGGTAAAAAACAACCAGACCTAACAAATGAAGATGAAATATGCAGTCTACCTGAAAAAGAATTCAGAATAATGATAGTAAAGATGACCCAAAATCTTGAAAATAGAATGGAGAAAATACCAGAAACGTTTAACAAGGACCTAGAAGAACGAAAGAGCAAACAAACAGTGATGAACAACACAGTATATGAAATTAAAAATTCTCTAGAAGGATCAATAGCAGAATAACAGAGGTAGAAGAACGGATAAGTGACCTGGAAGATAAAATAGTGGAAATAACTACTGCAGAGCAGAATAAAGAAAAAAGAATGAAAAGAATTGAGGACAGTCTCAGAGATCTCTGGGACAACATTAAATGCACCAACATTCGAATTATAGGGATCCCAGAAGAAGAAGAGAAAATAAAGGGACTGAGAAAATATTTGAAGAGATTATAGTTGAAAAATTCTGTAATATGGAAAAGGAAATAATCAAGTCCAGGAAGTACAGAGAGTCCCATACAGGATAAATCCAAGGAGAAACACATCAAGACACATATTAGTCAAATTATCAAAAATTAAATACAAAGAAAAAATACTAAACAGCAAGAGAAAAACAACAAATAACATACAAGGGAATCCCCATAAAGTTAACAGCTGATCATTCAGCAGAAACTCTGCAAGCCAGAAGGGAGTGGCAGGATATATTTAAAGTGAAGGGGAAACACCTACAATCAAGCTTACTCTACCCAGCAAGGAACTCATTCAGATTTTGACAGAGAAATTAAAATCTTTACAGGAAAAACAAAAGCTAAGAGAATTCAGCACCACCAAACCAGCTTTACAACAAATGCTAAAGGAACTTGTTTAGGCAAGGAACACAAGAGAAGGAAAAGACCAACAATAACAAACCCAAAACAATTAAGAAAATGGTAATAGGAACATATATATCGATAATTACCTTAAATGTAAATGGATTAAATACTCCAACCAAAAGACATAGACTGGCAGAATGGATACAAATAAAAGGCCCATATATATGCTGTGTACAAGAGACCCACTTCAGACCTAGGGACACATACAGACTGAAAATGAGTGGATGGGAAAAGATATTCCATGCAAATGGAAATAAAAAGAAAACTGGAGTAGCAAATCTCATAACAGACAAAATAGACTTTAAAAGAAAGACTATTACAAGAGAAAAAGGACACTACATAATGATCAAGGGACCAAACCAAGAAGAAGGTATAACAATTGTAAATATTTATACACCCAACATAGGAGCAGCTCAATACATAAGGCAAATGCTAGCAGCCATAAAAGGGGAAATCGACAGTAACACTATCATTGTAGGGGACGTTAACACCCCACTTTCACCAATGGACAGATCATCCAAAATGAAAATAAATAAGGAAACACAAGCTTAAAATGATATATTGAACAAGATGGACTTAATTGATATTTATAGGACATTCCATCCAAAAACAAACAGAATACACTTTCTCCTCAAGTGCTCATGGAACATTCTCCAAGATAGATCATATCTTGGGTCACAAATCAAGCCTTGGTAAATTTAAGAAAATTGAAATCTTATCAAGTATCTTTTCCAAGCACAATGCTATGAGAGTAGATATCAGTTAGAGGAAAAAATCTTTAAAAAATACAAACACATGGAGGCTAAACAGTACACTACTTAAAAACCAAGAGATCACTGAAGAAATCAAAGAGGATATCAAAAGATACCTAGAAACAAATGACAAGGAAAACACGACAACCCAAATTCTATGGGATGCAACAAAAGCAGTTCTAAGAGGGAAGTTTATAGCAATACAATCCTACCTTAAGAAACAATAAACATCTCAAATAAACAATCTAACATTAAACCTAAAGCAATTAGAGAAAGAAGAACAAAAAAACCCCAAAGTTCACAGAAGGAAAGAAATCATAAAGATCAGATCAGAAATAAATGAAGAAGAAATGAAGGAAACAATAGCAAAGATCAATAAAACTGATAGCTGGTTTTTTACAAGATAAACAAAATTGATAAACCATTAGCCAGACTCATCAAGAAAAAAATGGAGAAGACTCAAATCAATAGAATTAGAAATAAAAAAGGAGAAGTAACAACTGACACTGCAGAAATACAAAGGATCATGAGAGATTACTACAAGCAACAATATGCCAATAAAATGGACAACACGGAAGAAATGGACAAATTCTTAGAAATGCACAACCTTCTGATACTGAACCAGGAAGAAATAGAAAATATGAACAGACCAATCACAAGCACTGAAATTGAAAATGTCATTAAAAATCTTCCAACAAACAGAAGCTCAGGACCCGATGGCTTCACAGGCGAATTCTGTACAACATTTAGAGAAGAGCTAACACCCATCCTTCTCAAATCCTTCCAAAATATAGCAGAGGAAGCAACACTTCCATACTCATTCTACGAGGCCACCATCACCCTGATACCAAAACCAGACAAAGGTGTCACAAAGAAAGAAAACTACAGGCCAAAATCACTGAACATAGATGCAAAAATCCTGAACAAAATACTAGCAAACAGAATCCAAAAGCACATTAAAAGGATCATACACCATGATCAAGTGGGGTTTATCCCAGGAACACAAGGCTACTTCAGTATATGCAAATTAATAAATGTGATACACCATATTAACAAACTGAAGGAGAAAAACCATATGATCATTTCAATAGATGCAGAAAAAGCTTTTGACAAAATTCAACACCCATTTATGATAAAATCCTGCCAGAAAGTAGGCATAGAGGGAACCTTCCTCAACATAATAAAGGCCATATATGACAAACCCACAGCCAACATCATTCTCAATGGTGAAAAACTGAAACCATTTCCACTAACATCAGGAACAAGACAAGCTTGTCCACTCTCACCACTATTATTCAACTTAGTTTTGGAAGTTTTAGCCACAGCAATCAGAGAAGGAAAATAAATAAAAGGAATCCAAATCATAAAAGAAGAAGTAAAGCTGTCACTGTTTGCAGATGACATGATACTATATATTGAGAATCCTAAAGATGCTACCAGAAAACTACTAGAGCTAATCAATGAATTTGGTGAAGTAGCAGGATACAAAATTAATGCACAAAAATCTCTGGCATTCCTATACACTAATGATGAAAAATCTGAAAGAGGAATTAAGGGAACACTCCCATTTACCATTGCAAGAAAAAGAATAAAATATCTAGGAATAAACCTACCTAAGGAGACAAAAGACCTGTATGCAGAAAATTATAAGACACTGATGAAAGAAATTAAAGATGATACAAATAGATGGAGAGATATACCATGTTCTTGGATTGGAAGAATCAACATTGTGAAAATGACTCTACTACCCAAAGCAATCTACAGGTTCAATGCAATCCCTATCAAACTACCAGTGTCATTTTTCACAGAACTGGAACAAAAAATTTCACAATTTGTATGGAAACACAAAAGACCCCGAATAGCCAAAGTAAACTTGAGAAAGAAAAACGGAGCTGGAGGAATCAGGCTCCGTGACTTCAGGCTATACTACAAAGCTACAGTAATCAAGACAGTATGGTACTGGCAGAAAAACAGAAATATGGATCAATGGAACAGGATAGAAAGCCCAGAGGCAAACCCACGCACATATGGTCACCTTATCTTTGATAAAGGAGGCAAGACTATTCAGTGGAGAAAAGACAGCCTCTTCAATAAGTGGTGCTGGTGACACAGGACAGCTGCACATGGAAGAATGAAATTAGAACACTCCCTAACACCATACACAAAAATAAACTCAAAATGGATTAAAGACCTAAATGTAAGACCAGACACCATCAAACTCTTAGAGGAAAACATAGGCAGAACACTCTATGACATAAATCACAGCAAGATCCTTTTAGACCCACCTCCTAGAGAAATGGAATAAAAATCAAAAGTAAACAAATGGGACCTAATGAAACTTAAAAGCTTTTGCACAGCCAAGAAACCATAAACAAGATGAAAAGACAACCCTCATAATGGGAGAAAATATTTGTAAATGAAGCAACTGACAAAGGATTAGTCTCCAAAACATACAAGCAACTCATACAGCACAATATCAAAAAAACAAACAACCCAATCCAAAAATGGGCAGAAGACCTAAATAGACATTTCTCCAAAGAAGATATACAGATTGCCACAAACATATGAAAGAATGCTCAACACCGTTAATCATTAGAGAAATGCAAATCAAAACTACAATGAGATATCATCTCACACTGGTCAGAATGGTCATCATCAAAAAATCTACAAACAGTAAATGCTGGAGAGGGTGTGGAGAAAAGGGAACCCTCTTGCACTGTTGGTGGGAATGTAAATTGATACAGCCACTGTGTAAAACAGTATGGAAGTTCCTTTAAAAAGCTAAAAATAGAACTACCATATGACCCAGCAATCCCACTACTGGGCATATACCCTGAGAAAACCATAATTCAAAAGCGTCATGTACCACAATGTTCATTGCAGTTCTATTTACAATAGCCAGGACATGGAAGCAATCTAAGTGTCCATCAACAGATGAATGGATAAAGAAGATGTGGCACATATATACAATGAAATATTACTCAGCCATAAAAAGGAACTAAATTGTTTGTAGTGAGGTGGATGGACCTAGAATCTGTCTTACAGAGTGAAGTACGTCAGTAATAGAAAAATAATTTCCATATGCTAACACATATATATGCAGTCTAAAAAAAAAAAAGGTCATGAAGAACCTAGGGGCAGGATGGGAATAAAGACACAGACCTACTAGAGAATGGACTTGAAGATATGGGGAGGTGGAAGGGTAAGATGGGACAAAGTGAGATAGTGGCATGGACATATATACACTACCAAATATAAAATAGATAACTAGTGCAAAGCAGCCGCATAGCACAGGGAAATCAGCTCGGTGCTTTGTGACCATCTAGAGGGGTGGGATAGGGAGCGTCGGAGAGAGGGAAACGCAAGAGGGTAGAGATATGGGGATATATGTATATGTATAACTGATTCACTTTGTTTTAAAGCAGAAACTAACACACTATTGTAAAGCAATTATACTCCAATAAAAATGTTAAATTAAAAAAAAAGATTTTCCACCTCACTCATAGAGAAATGCAAATTAAAATTCATACTGAGAAATGTATCCATATTGATTAAGTAATTGTAACAAATGCACCCCACCAATGCAAAACATTACTGTTAAGGAAAACTATATGCAGGGGTGGAAAGAGGGTGTGGGTATGTGGAACTCACTGTACTATCTGCTCAATTATTCTGTACATGTAAAACTGTAATAATATAATAAATTCTGTTGATTATTATTATTTTTTTTTTGTGGTACGCGGGCCTCTCACCATTGTGGCCTCTCCCATTGCGGAGCCCAGGCTCCGGACGCACAGGCTCAGCAGCCATGGCTCACGGGCCCAGCCGCTCTGCGACATGTGGGATCCTCCCGGACCGGGGCACGAACCTGCGTCCCCTGCATTGGCAGGCGGACTCTCAACCACTGCACCACCAGGGAAGCCCTGTTGATTATTTTTAATCATAAAAAAAAACAAAATAGAAAATCCAGAAAAAGCCAAGTGTGGAATTTATTGTGTTATAAAAGTCACAGCAGGGGCTTCCCTGGTGGCACAGTGGTTGAGAGTTCGCCTGCCGATGCAGGGGACACGGGTTCATGCCCCGATCCGGGAAGATCCCACATGCCACGCAGCGGCTGGGCCCGTGAGCCATGGCCGCTGAGCCTGCGCGTCCGGAGCCTGTGCTCCACAACGGGAGAGGCCACAACAGTGAGAGACCCGCGTACCGCAAAAAAAAAAGAAAAAAAAAAAAAGTCACAGCAGTTTACTAGGGAAAAGAAATATTCAATAAACGCTATTGGGACTACTAGCTAATTATTTAGAAAATAGAGATGGATTAGTGCCTAACTCTTTATACCATACAAATTTGGGGTATAAAAATATAAAATTTGAAAAAAAAATGAAACCATAAACCCAGTAGAAGGAAACATGAGGGAACATTTCTATAATCTCAAGGTAGCAGAAGCCTTTTCAAGCATGATATGAAATGAACAAAGCATAAAGGGAAGATCGACAGATTTGACTACATAAAAATGAAAAATTTCCATGCAGCAGAAAGTGCTATAAAGAAGATTGAAAGGCAATGACAAATTGGAAAAAAGCACATGTGACAGACAACGGTTAATTTCCTTCATCTAACAACCTATTAAAGAGATAAATATTCCAGTAGAAAAATGGGCAAAGACACGAACAGGAAAATCATGCAAGAAAAATATCCATGGGCAAAAAACCTGTGAAAAGCTGTTTAACATCACCTTTAATCAAAAGAATGTAAATAAGAACCACAGTAAGATGGACTATGTCACCTTTTGGTTTATCAAATATTTAAAAACAGACTTCATTTTTTCAGAAAAGTTTCAAATCTACAGAATAATTGAGAAGATATTACAGAGATTCCTATAAATTCTGCACCTGGTTTTCCTTATCATTAACATATTACATAAGTACAGAACTTTTTAAAAAAATTAATGAACCAATACATTAACCAAAGTCCAAAGTTTCTTCAGAGTTCCTTAGTTTTTACCTAATGTCCTTTTTCTGTTTCAGGGTCCCAGCTGGGATCCCACATTACAGGTAGTTGTCACGTCTCCTTAGGCTTCTCTTGGCTGTGGTAGGTTTTCAGACTTTCCTTGAGAATTCTGGAGTACTGGTCAGGTATTCTGTAGGATGTCCCACTATTGGAATTTGTCTGACGTTTTTCTTAGACAGGAGATAAGATAAAACTAGAGTTATGGATTGTTGGGAGGAAGAGCACACTTTAAGTACCATTTTCATCACATCATATCAAGGATACATACTATCAGCATGATTTTTATCTGTTGATGTTGACCTTCCTGAGGTGGTGTTTATCAGGTGGTGTTTATCTCCACTGTAAACTTACTCTTTTGCTCTCCTTTCTCTACTGCAGTGGTCCCCAGGGACCGGTTTCAGGGAAGACAATTTTTCCACAGACCGGAGTTGGGGGGATGGTTTGAGTTGATTCAAGCACATTATATTTATTGTGCACTTTATTTCTAGTTATATTACATTGTAATATATAATGAAATAATTATACAACTCACCATAATGCAGAATCAGCGGGAGCCCTGAGCTTGTTTTCCTGCAACTAGATGGTCCCATCTGGGGGTGCTGGGAGACAGTGACACCCGAAGTGTGTTGCTTATGTCCAGTCTACTCTGTAATCTCGTTTCGGTTGCTGTCACTGCAGAAAACCCTGCTTCACAAAGATACGATGTTGGAAATGGAAGCAGGCTTTTCAGTGCTTTTGTGGCAATCTCAGGATATTCTGCCTTGACTTTAATCCAGAACATATGGAGATTTGAAGTTGTCTCAAACACACTTTTAAGGCCACCATCATTTGTGATCTTAAGCAGTTGATCCTCTTCTAGCACGGGCAAAGTCGATTCACCTGGCTTATTCACAAATGGGTTGCGGATTCATTCCTTCCCAGTTCAGGCGTCCTTTGTGGTTGGGAAGTAATGCTCAAACTCTTTGTTTTTTACTTTAAAAAATTATTTATTTATTTTTTGGCTGTGTTGGGTCTTCTTTGCTGCCTGGGCTTTCTCTTGTGGCGAGCGGGGGCTACTCTTCGTTGTGGTGTGCAGGCTTCATATAGAGGTGGCTTCTCTTGTTGTGGAACATGGACTCTAGGTGCCCAGGCTTCAGTACTTCTGGCACACAGGCTCATTAGTTGTGGTGCACGGGCTTAGCTGCTCTGCGGCATGTGGGATCTTACTGGACCAGGGATCAAACTCGTGTCCCCTGCATTGGCAGGCAGATTCCTAACCACTGCCCTACCAAGGACGTCCCCTCAAACTCTTTTGAAAGCTGAGATAGGTGATCACTTACCAGCTGGGAGAAAGAGGGCCCTGGCTCAGTCTCTTTCAAAATCTCTGCGAATGTTTTTTTTTTTTAAAGATGTTGGGGATAGGAGTTAATTAATTAATTAATTAATTATTGTTGTGTTGGGTCTTCGTTTCTGTGCGAGGGCTTTCTCTAGTTGTGGCAAGCGGGGGCCACTCTTCATCGCGGTGCGTGGGCCTCTCACTGCTGTGGCCTCTCCCGCTGCGGAGCACAGGCTCCAGACGCGCAGGCTCAGCGGCCATGGCTCACGGGCCCAGCCGCTCCGTGGCATGTGGGATCTTCCCAGACCAGGGCACGAACCCGTGTCCCCTGCATCGGCAGGTGGACTCTCAACCACTGCGCCACCAGGGAAGCCCGCCACCTTCTTTTTTTATGTTTATTTATTTAATTTATTTTTAACAGATACAGACTATTTACTATACATAAAATAGATAAGCAACAAAGGTTTACTGTATAGCACAGGTAATTGTACTCAATATCCTGTAATAAACTATAATGGAATATAATCTGCAAAAAAACTGAATCACTGTGCAGTACACCTGAAACTAACACAATATTGTAAGTCAATTATAATAATAAAATAAACTTCTATCAAAAAAAAAAGAAAATAGCTGGATTCTCATATCCACTTTTGCATTAACTCTGTTGCGATTTGTGTTTGCGTTGAAAAATATGAAGAAAATACAGCCTCACTCAGATATGTACTTGGAAAAAGGAGAATTTTAATAGACTTTTCAGATAGTATGGATATACTTCTTTAATTTCACACCAAAATTTTCAAGTAGTAGTTTCTTAAAGATTAGTTATTATGTGAAATCTGGAACTATATCAATGAAATTTTATACTCCATTTCATCAAAACCCATTGGTCTATCTTGCACTTTGAACCGATTGTTTACGCAAGCATGATTTCGTAACATTGTGCATTGGCCATGCAGAAAAATTGACTTGCTGAGTTAAGCAGATCTTTCTTTCTTTCTTTTTTTTTAAACATCTTTATTGGAGTATAATTGCTTAACAATGGTGTGTTAGTTTCTGCTTCATAACAGAGTGAACCAGCTATATATATATACATATATCTCCTCCCTCTTGCGTCTCCCTCCCACCTTCCCTTTCCCACCCCTCTAGGTGGTCACAAAGCACCAAGCTGATCTCCCTATGCTGTTCAGCTGCTTCCCACTAGCTATCTATTTTACATTTGGTAGTATATATAAGTCCATGCCACTCTCTCACTTCGTCCCAGCTTACACATCTCCCTCCCCATGTCCTCAAGTCCATTCTCTATGTCTGCATCTTTATTGCTGTCCTGCCCCTAGGTTCTTCAGAACCATTTTTGTTTAGATTCTATATATATGTGTTAGCATACAGTATTTATTTTTCTCTTTCTTACTTACTTCACTCTGTATGACAGACTCTAGGTTCATCCACCTCATTACAAATAACTCAATTTTGTTTCTTTTTATGGCTGAGTAATATTCCATTGTATATATGTGCCACATCTTCTTTATCCATTCATCTGTCGATGGACACTTAGATTGCTTCCATGTCCTGGCTATTGTAAATAGAGCTACAATGAACATTGTGCTACATGACTCTTTCTGAATTATGGTTTTCTCAGGGTACATGCCTGGAAGTGGGATTGCTGGGTCATATGAAAGTTCTATTTTTAGTTTTTTAAGGAACCTCCATACTGTTTTCCATAGTGGCTGTATCAATTTACATTCCCACCAACAGTGCAAGAGGGTTCCCTTTACTCCACACCCTCTCGAGCATTTCTTGTTTGTAGATGTTTTGATTATGGCCATTCTGACAGATGTGAGATGATATCTCATTGTAGTTTTCTTTTTAGACATTTTTTTCCAGCTTTATTGAGATGTAATTGACATATAACGTTGTGTAAGTTTCAAGTGTACAACATGAAGATTTGATAATATGTATAGATTGCAAGATCATTATCACAATAAGTTTAGTTAACTTATCCATCACCTTACATAGTTACCTTTTGTTTTTTTGTTTTTTGTTTTTTTATTTTGAATATTTAATAGATTTTATTGAAAATATGTTTTCCAGGAATACATAGGTATAAAACCAATTAATTAAAATTTTAATATTGTTTATTATATATGATCTGTGCTTGCTTGTATGACTGCTAATTTCTGGTAATTAAATTCAATGTGTATGTGTTGAGACTACCCAGTTTCGAGCATGGTTTATGCAGTGATTCCCAGACTCTGGGTAATATTTCTTATAAAATTGTGGAATCTAACCTAGGGTTGCCTTCTGTTTATTTTTATTTTTATTTTTTTTATTTTTTTTTAACATCTTTATTGGGGTAAAATTGCTTTACAATGGTGTGTTAGTTTCTGCTTTATAACAAAGTGAATCAGTTATACATATACATATGTTCCCATATCTCTTCCCTCTTGCGTCTCCCTCCCTCCCACCCTCCCTATCCCACCCCTCCAAGCTGTCACAAAGCACCGAGCCAATATCCCTGTGCCATGCGGCTGCTTCCCACTAGCTATCTACCTTACTACGTTTGTTAGTGTGTATATGTCCATGACTCTCTCTCGCCCTGTCACAGCTCACCCTTCCCCCTCCCCATAACCTCAAGTCTGTTCTCTAGTAGGTCTGCGTCTTTATTCCTGCCTTACCCCTAGGTTCTTCATGACATTTTTTTCCTTAAATTCCATATATATGTGTTAGCATACAGTATTTGTCTTTTTCTTTCTGACTTACTTCACTCTGTATGACAGACTCCAGGTCCATCCACCTCAATACAAATATCTCAATTTCATTTCTTTTTAAGGCTGAGTAATATTCCATTGTATATATGTGCCACATCTTCTTTATCCATTCATCTGATTGTAGACACTTAGGTGGCTTTCATGTCCTGGCTATTGTAAATAGAGCTGCAATGAACATTTGGTACATGACTCTTTTTGAATTATGGTTTTCTCAGGGTATATACCCAGTAGTGGGATTGCTGGGTAATATGGTAGTTCTATTTGTAGTTTTTTTCTTATAATGTTTTATAGTTTTCTATGCAAAGGCCTTGCATATCTTCTATATATCTATTATAGGCATTTGATTATTTTTAACATCTTTATTGGGGTATAATTGCTTTAAAATGGTGTGTTAGTTTCTGCTTTATAACAAAGTGAATCAGTTATACATATACATATGTTCCCATATCTCTTCCCTCTTGCGTCTCCCTCCCTCCCACCCTCCCTATCCCACCCCTCCAGGCGGACACAAAGCACTGAGCCGATATCCCTGTGCAATGCGGCTGCTTCCCACTAGCTATCTACCTTACGTTTGGTAGTGTATATATGTCCATGCCTCTCTCTCACTTTGTCACAGCTCACCCTTCTCCCTCCCCATATCCTCAAGTCCGTTCTCCAGTAGGTCTGTGTCTTTATTCCTGTCTTACCCCTAGGTTCTTCATGACATTTTTTTTTCTTAAATTCCATATATATGTGTTAGCATACGGTATTTGTCTTTCTCTTTCTGACTTACTTCACTCTGTATGACAGACTCTAGGTCTATCCACCTCATTACAAATAGCTCAATTTTATTTCTTTTTATGGCTGTGTAATATTCCATTGTATATATGTGCCACATCTTCTTTATCCATTCATCTGATGATGGGCACTTAGGTTGTTTCCATCTCCGGGCTATTGTAAATAGAGCTGCAGTGAACATTTTGGTACATGACTCTTTTTGAATTATGGTTTTCTCAGGGTATATGCCCAGTAGTGGGATTGCTGGGTAATATGGTAGTTCTATTTGTAGTTTTTTAAGGAACCTCCATACTGTTCTCCACAGTGGCTGTACCAATTCACATTCCCACCAGCAGTGCAAGAGGGTTCCCTTTTTGCCACACCCTGTCCAGCATTAATTGTTTCTAGATTTTTTGATGATGGCCATTCTGACTGGTGTGAGATGATATCTCATTGTAGTTTTGATTTGCATTTCTCTAATGATTAATGTTGTTGAGCATTCTTTTATGTGTTTGTTGGCAGTCTGTATATCTTCTTTGGAGAAATGTCTATTTAGGTCTTCTGCCCATTTTTGGATTGGGTTGTTTGTTTTTTTGTTATTGAGCTGCATGAGCTGCTTGTAAATTTTGGAAATTAATCCTTTGTCAGTTGCTTCATTTGCAAATATTTTCTCCCATTCTGAGGGTTGTCTTTTGGTCTTGTTTATGGTTTCCTTTGCTGTGCAAAAGCTTTGAAGTTTCATTAGGTCCCATTTGTTTATTTTTGTTTTTATTTCAATTTCTCTAGGAGGTGGGTCAAAAAGGATCTTGCTGTGATTTATGTCATAGAGTGTTCTGCCTATGTTTTTCTCTAAGAGTTTGATGGTGTCTGGTCTTACATTTAGGTCTTTAATCCATTTTGAGTTTATTTTTGTGTATGGTGTTAGGAAGTGTTCTAATTTCATTCTTTAAATATACGTGTTCAGTTTTCCAAGCACCACTTATTGAAGAGGCTGTCTTTTCTCCACTGTATATTCTTGCCTCCTTTATCAAAGATAAGGTGACCATATGTGCGTGGGATTATCTCTGGGCTTTCTATTCTGTTCCATTGATCTATCTTTCTGTTTTTGTGCCCGTACCATACTATCTTGATTACTGTAGATTTGTAGTATAGTCTGAAGTCAGGGGGCCTGATTTGTCCAGCTCTATTTTTCGCTCTCAAGATTACTTTGGCTATTCGGGGGTCCTTTGTGTTTCCATACAAATTGTGAAATTTCTTGTTCTAGTTCTGTGAAAAATGCCAGTGGTAGTTTGATAGGGATTGCATTGAATCTGTAGATTGCTTTGGGTAGTAGAGTCATTTTCACAATGTTGATTCTTCCAATCCAAGAACATGGTATATCACTCCATCTATTGTATCATCTTTAATCTTCTTTCAATCAGTGTCTTATAATTTCTGCATACAGGTCTTTTGTCTCCTTAGGTAGGTTTATTCCTAGATATTTTATTCTTTTCTTGCAATGGTAAATGAGAGTGTTTTCTTAATTTCACTTTCAGATTTTTCATCATTAGTGTATAGGAATGCAAGAGATTTCTGTGCATTAATTTTTGTATCCTGCTACTTTACCAAATTCATTGAATAGCTCTAGTAGTTTTCTGGTAGCATATTTAGGATTCTCTGTGTAGAATATCATGTCATCTGCAAACAGTGACAGCTTTACTTCTTCTTTTCCGATTTGGATTCATTTTATTTCTTTTCTTCTCTGATTGTTGTGGCTAAAACTTCCAAAACTATGTTGAATAATAGTGGTGCGAGTGGGCAACCTTGTCTTGTTCCTGATCTTAGTGGAAATGCTTTCAGTTTTTCACCATTGAGGACGATGTTGGCTGTGGGTTTGTCATATATGTCCTTTATTATGTTGAGGAAAGTTCCCTCTATGCCTACTTTCTGCAGGATTTCTATCATAAATGGGTGTTGGATTTTGTCAAAGGCTTTCTCTGCATCTATTGAGATGATCATATGGTTTTTCTCCTTCAATTTGTTAATATAATGTATCACGTTGATTGATTTGTATGTATTGAAGAATCCTTGCATTCCTGGAATAAACCCACTTGATCATGGTGTATGATTCATTTAATGTGCTGTTGGATTCTGTTTGCTAGTATTTTGTTGAGAACTTTTGCATCTATGTTCATCAGTGATAGTGGCCTGTAGTTTGCTTTCTTTGTGACATCTTTGTCTGGTTTTGGTGTCAGGTTGATGGTGGCCTCATAGAATGAGTTTCAGAGTGTTTCTCCCTTTGCTATATTTTGGAAGAGTTTGAGAAGGATAGGTGTTAGCTCTTCTCTAAATGTTTGATAGAATTTGCCTGTGAAGCCATTTGGTCCTGGGCTTTTGTTTGTTGGAAGATTTTTCATCACAGTTTCAATTTCACTGCTTGTGATTGCTCTGTTCATATTTTCTATTTCTTCCTGGTTCAGTGTTGGTAGGTTGTGCATTTCTAGGAATTTGTCCATTTCTTCCAGGTTGTCCATTTTATGGCATAGAGTTTGCTTGTAGTAATCTCTCCTGATTCTTTGTGTTTCTGCAGTGTCAGTTGTTACTTCTCCTTTTTCATTTCTAATTCTATTGATCTGAGTGTTCTCCATTTTTTTTCTTGATAAGTCTGGCTAATGGTTATCAATTTTGTTTATCTTCTCAAAGAAACCGGCTTTCAGTTTTATTGATCTTTTGCTATCCTTTCCTTCATGTCTTTTTCATTTATTTCTGCTGTGATCTTTATGATTTCTTTCCTTCTGTTAACTTTAGGGTTTTTTTGTTCTTCTTTCTCTTATTGCTTTAGGTGTAAGATTAGGTTGTTTATTTGAGATATTTCTTGTTTCTTGAGGTAGGATAGTATTCTATAAACTTCCCTCCTAGAACTGCTTTTGCTGCATCCCATAATTTTTGTGTAGTCGTGTTTTCATTGTCATTTGTTTCTATGTATCTTTTGATTTCCTCTCTGATTTCTTCAGTGATCTCTTGGTTATTTAGTAGTTTTATTGTTTTAGCCCCCATGTGTTTATATTTTTTACAGAATTTTCCTTTAATTAATATCTAGTCTCATAGCATTGTGGTTGGAAAAGATACTTGATATGATTTCAATTTTCTTAAATTTACCAAAGGTTGATTTGTGACCCAAGATATGATCTATCCTGGAGAATGTTCTGTAAGCACTTGAGAAGAAAGTGTTTTCTGTTTTTAGATGGAATGTCCTATAAATATCAATTAAGTCCATCTTGTTTAATGTTGTAATTTACAGCTTGTGTTTCCTTATTTATGTTCATTTTGGATGATCTGTCCATTGGTGAAAGTGAGGTGTTACAGTTCCCTACTATGATTGTGTTACTGTCAATTTCCCCTTTTATGGCTGTTAGCATGTGCCTTATGTATTGAGGTGCTCCTACGTTGGGGTGCATAAATATTTACAATCGTTATATTTTTCTTCTTGGATTGATCCCTTGATCATTATGTAGTGTCCTTCTCAGTCTCTTCTAATAGTCTTTCTTTTTAAAGTCTATTTTGTCTGATATGAGAATTGCTTACTCCAGTTTTCTTTATATTTCTATTTGCATGGAATATCCTTTTTCCATCCGTTCACTTTCAGTCATATGTTTCCCTAGGTCTGAAGTGGGTCTCTTGTAGACAGCATATATACAGGTCTTGTTTTTGTTTCCATTCAGCTAGTCTGTGTCTTTTGGTTGGAGCATTTAATCAATTTTCTTTTAAGATAGTTATTGATATGTGTGTTCCTATTACCATTTTCTTAATTGTTCATATGGTTGAACAATTGTTCATATGATCATATGGTTTTTAGGTTTGTTATTTTAGGTCTTTTCCTTCTCTTCTCTTTCCTGCCTAGAGAAATTCCTTTATCATTTTTGCAAAGCTGGTTTGGTAGTGCTGAATTTTCTAGCTTTTGATTGTAAAGATTTTAATTTCTCCATCAAATCTGAATGAGATCCTTGCTGGGTAGAGTAATCTTGGTTGTAGGTTTTTCTGTTCCATCACTTTAAATATGTCCTGCTCCTCCCTTCTGCCTTGCAGAGTTTCTGCTGAAGGATCAGCTGTTAACCTTATGAAGATTCCTTTGTTTGTTATTTGTTGTTTTTACCTT